>NC_056730.1:902289641-902292141 GCF_019279795.1 Protopterus annectens
ATACTGGAGGGATAGGGCTCTGTCCTGGGGAATCACCACACTCTGGAATGGACTACCCGTACATGTCAGGCAATGCTACTCATTGGCCCTCTTGACAGAAATACTTGCCAGTTGGATGAGGAATACACCCTGGGTAGCATGTGTGTGCCACAGCCTGACAGGGGCACAGTGGAATAACAGTGGGTGGTGCATAGCAGAGAACCCATGTGGTTAGGTATATGGAGGCCTCAGGACCAATAGAACAGTACTCACCTATGAACCTCTGTGTACCACAGGCAACACCAGCCAGGGCCCAATCATGGTCAATAATGGTCTCTACACTCACCATAGGTACAGTACAATGTCTGTCTAATGGTAATCTACCACTCATACATGCACCACTGATGATGACATATGTGTATACACATCAAGCAGTCACTAAACATGTGTCCACATGTGATCCAGGAACACACAGAGGCTGTGAGCAGCAATGGAAACACACCTGACACACAGAGACACATCCTGCAATGGTGTGCACACCCATGAGGTATGGTGCACAGTACATGCCAGGGTGCTGAACAGATGCACAGCAATGTTGTGAACATGGGTGCAGTAGGTTCCAGGGGGAGGGCCATCACCTACAAACAGAAGCCATGCATCATGGTCATGTATAATGTTGGTAACAGGGATTGACTACAGTTGCATTGCATGCTGCTCAGCCCCACGTGTCCTGCATGCCGACATGTGTGTATTCACAGGTATGTTTGTGATACTGTACTGCACCATCACCTGCTATTGTGTGTGTTATGGGGTTGCTGGAGCTGTCAGTAGGTGCTGTCTGGTGTAGTGTATGGGTTGCCATGTATGTCGACTGCATGTGTGTATGTTTGTGTGTGTGGCCATGTCTGCACACACACTTGTGTGTGTGTGTGTGTGTATTTACTGTTTAGCGGTGTTGTACAGGTCTTACAGTCTGTTCCCTGCTTTTCCCTCACAGATGGCAAGGTGGGGCTGCCCCCCCGTAGGGAATCTGATGTCACTGGTACAGACAGTGACCATGAAGATAGGTGTGTTGAGGCACAGGAAGGGTCATCAGGGGCTGCAGCTGGGTCACCAATTGACAACCCACACATATCCACACCATCCACACACACAGTCACACTGCCTCCACACACCTCATCACCATTGGCCCTAGTTGAGGGACAGCCTACGGATGGCATGGGTCAGCACAGTGTGATACTTATGGCATGTGTGTCAGGACACAGCAGCCATAGCCAGATGTCTGGCGGGTTATCACATAGGCAGATGTGCAGGGGTGCTCGTAGGAGCACTGCTGGACATCATGCACCTGGCAGACGTGCAACCCCTATTTCAACCACACGCATGTTTCAGACTGTCATGGAGGCACAGGCATGAATGGAAAGGTACACCAGGCAGGGTCTAAGGGCACAGAGGGCTCATCCTACCTCTGTGACTGACAGCATCCGTGACCTAGCATGTGCCATCCGTAATTACACTGAAGTCATGGATAGATGGTGGGGTGAGACATTGGAACTCATCCAAATTGTCATGTCCATGCGTCAGGACGGGGCGGGTGTGACGGCCACATGGACGTATGCCAGCAACACCAGCAGCTGGAGGTCACAGTGGACATCCAAACAGTCACAGTCGCTCCCTTAGTGGCAGTACCAGCCCCAGCACTGTGGGGGGGACTGTCCACAAACTATCAGAGCAGGCCACATGTACGTGGCCTTGGCCAGTCCCAGGAGGGACCTGGATCCAGTGGATGTCTGTCAAAGTTGGGGGACAGTACTCGGTCTGGCTCTGTACCTGATGCTGCCTGTAGCACCCCTGCCAGGCACATGTCCCATATTCATGGCTGGTGATGGAGAACTGCAAACTCTGCCAGGTATCCCACAATTCCCTGTATAGGGCAGCCACATGGAGGAACTGTGTGCATGCAGACACACACACATAAACAACGGACCTAGGGCAACCACATACCTGCACACTTGACATCACCAGTGGCCCATAACAATACTCAGCCCCCTCATACACACACATGTTGTCAATTGTATTGCTCAGCCTAGGCCTCTGACAAACCAACAACACACCCTGTGCATATGATGATACCTGTGCCACTGCCTGACATCCATAACATTGATGCAGGGACAGGCTAACATGGTTCTGATGCACAGGGTGACTGTACAACAGTGTAGCAATGGAATGATGTGTAGCATGTTGTCAGCAGTAAAGTGAAATTATAATATCTTGGAAGGTGTGGCTGTGCAGCCACAATGCATCCTAGCTTTAATTAACAATGTTGTATTGTTGTCACCAGTATCTGTTCAGATTGTGTTGTGTTTGTCCATGTATCACATGGCTGATGGGTGTAGTGGTGTCAGCAGGCCTTCTGCAGTGGACACCAGTGAGTGTAGTGGGTGGTACATATGCCATGGCTGGGTACAACACACAGTGCCTTTGGTTAGGATGCAGTACAAGTACAGGACTGTACACATAG
>NC_056730.1:902314641-902327141 GCF_019279795.1 Protopterus annectens
GAGCTATGGTGAGAACTGAATGTTTGGGGCTATATTCACCCATTATTGGCTTTGTTCAGGTGTTTTGTGCTAAGAGGTTGGCAGCTGTGCTATGGTGAGAACTGAATTCACTAAATGGTAGCCATTTAAGTTTCTGTCTTCCTCTTTCACAAAACAGCTGATTTGGCATAGTGGTATGTTGCTCTGACTGTTTTTGCACAGGGTCCTGGGTTTAAGGCTTGGCAGCGAAATGTATGGTGGTAACACAGCATTTTATTCTAGCAACTTTACAACATTATACAAGCTATGTTTAAAATGTGTCCCTGGTTTTTGGGCTTTTGTCCCCCCCCCCCTACACAATAAACTTTGGCTTTTTCCAGATTTCTTTGTGCTGCAAAGTTCAAAGATACAACTGAGTGAGTAGATTTTACAAGGAGCTGAGGGCTGCAGGGGAGCAAAAGTTTAGTGCTGCTTATGCTGAGTCTGCTTGCATTGTTAATAGCACAATAGGTAGTATACTTGTTTTTGATGCAGAAGGCTGTAGGTTCTACTCCCACAGTAGATAAATGCATTGCTGATAGTGTACTGTGTTGCAAAAGGGGTGGATAGTAACTATGAACCTGTTATCAGTTTGCCATCCATTCCCTATTGCAATATTGCTAGCTTGTCGTTTTTTTTTAGTGTAAGATAGGCAATTTATTCCTCAAGGGTAACCGGCACTTTATTTGTAGATGAAACAATGAAATATAAAGTTGTTTGCTAGCAGCAACCTCTTCATTAGTTACAGATCTCTTTAATGTGGAATTATTTAGATGACTTTTACTTCTTCAGAGATTGTGCATATGCACTGATACTGGTGAACTGTAGAAGTCTGAGTAGACTTTTATGATGGAAATTTTCTGAATTGGGCAGTTTTGCCATTACTGGTGAATGCATTTTGTTTCATTGTTTACTGGAAAATTTTCAAAACAATAAATTTAAAACACCCTCTAAAACTGTAGTGTATTGTACAAGGAATATAATTTAATACAATCAGGAAGGTGTATGAAAGAGCATGTGTATGTTTTGTGCGCAAGGGGCCTGTGATTTGAAAACAGCCCAAACCCAAAGTTAATCTGTCACTGGCAAAATGCATTTTCTTTGAATGTGGGTTTCAATGCTGTTTCAGTGATTGTGAGTTTTCAAGGGCAGAGAAGTTTTGATGCTAAGTCTGTTCTCATTGTGAGACTGCATTGCTTTGTTTAGCAGATATGATATCTATTAGTGTTTGCACTGTAAAATGCAAAATAAAACTTTTAAATGAAGTCCAAATCATTGCAGAAGTAAAGCAGTATGAACATTAGTGTTTATGGTAAATGGGGTGAAATAGCCAAGTAATGGTTCATTGGAATGGCTGTAGGGGGGGAAGCTCCATTCGACCATGATTTTGTGAGGGGGGAAGGGCAGCAAACTCAGACAGCCCCGGCTGAACTATACCTCTCAACTGTCCAGATTTTTGCAGAATGAATAGATTTTTGCTTCTTATTTTTCGTTTGTTCCTCATAAAATTTGTGTTTTTTCTGTGAAATCATTTAGGAGTGAAGTCACTAAATAATGACAGACATTGAGTTTCAGACTTCATAACCTTCAGAAAAATACATGCTAAAGCAAGACCTGTTATTCGATCAACTGTCTCAGTTTATACAAGAGCAATTTTTAGTACTGTTTATATGTTCCCCCCTTTTATTTGGCCTTGTCTAGATTTCCTGCATTAACAGGTTGAGAGGTACATGCAAATAAATTGCTTTATAGAATTAGGCATATCCGAACCTCTCAAATGTCCCTGATTTTGGCTCAAAATGTTGCTCTTCCCCTAATAATCCCTCCACAAAATGGCAATTTTGGAAGAAAACATGAAGGGTTTACAATTAATAAATAACTGTAATAATCAGTTATAGATTACTTTTATTTCAGAAATGCATGTAGATTCTTTTATTTTGTCAGCTGCTCAAGTTAGCAGCATTAAAAAGTGTCCCTTCTTTGACAGGTTCCCAGCTGTATTGTGTGGCTATTTTATATTTTTGAATCACATTTTTGGTCCATTTTTCATAAAATTGTGTTTTTTTTGGCAAATTAGTGGCAAATCATTAAAGACTGAAGTTAGAAAATAATGACAGGCATTTTAGTTTCAGATTTCATACCCTTCAGAAAATTCATACTAATGCAATACCTACTATTCTATTATCTTTCTAAGTTTATAAGAGCAATATTTAAAATTTGTCCTTATTTTTGGGCCTTTGTCCCACTTCTATGTATGGCTTTGTCCAGATTTCTTGCTCTGAGGTTGAGAAGTATGACAAATGTGTCAGGGCCATCTCAGTCAGCCAGAGACATTTCAAATTGTGACATAGTTGTTGCACCCCACTCCCCCATGTAGTGACTCTGGATGTATCCAAGCAAGGCAAGGAGTAGTTATGCAGTGTAAATGTGCAGACTATCCCCCCATCCAAGGTAGACACAAGTACTACAATGGCTTTTCATCTGTCCTTGATTTTGCAGAATGTTCTGGTTTCTGTCATATTTTTATACTGTTGATTTATGCTTATTATTATTCAGAAAGTGCCTGTTGCTCTGTGTTCAAGTAGCAGTGCTTTAATGACCATCTGGTAAGCTTGTCTGAGATTGTAAGATGCAAGTAAGTTTTAATAAGCATACTGTTAAAGAATTGCCAACATTGAAAGCCTTTCTGTTGTTGCCATGCAGAGAATACATACATAACTAGATAACATATAAGCCTTGGGTATTGAAATGCATATGACAGTATTTGTAATAAAGGACAGGATTGCATAATTTTAAGAGCTCATTACAGGCTTTACCTGCAAACTGAACAGAATGCCAATCTGTCATGTGTAGTCCATATCCTGTGCAGAAATCCATTAAGCAATGTATGTTGAGCTTGTTTCCTGTTTGCTTTTCAGTTTTTACTTTGATCATGTTTTCCCCATGAAACAAGTAGATAGTTGTTGTCAGGCAGCAGGTCTTTTTTGGATAAAAAACATTTTTACAAGTGGGGGTATCACAGAGATTGCTACTTTCAGCATGTTACTTGGTACTTTAATAAAGCTGAATATAAATTATAATTAGAACTGGAGTACAAGGAGAAGTGGTTTGAGTTGAATGCTGCTTGTTTTTCTTATACTTGATTTTGACTAGCATTCCAGTAATGTATTTAAAAACTAATTTATTTTTTCATGCCTCACAATCTTTTTGTTTCCATCTAGATAGTAAGTAATCTGTCATGCAACCAATGGATTGAAATATGTTTTTCTTCTACAGTTCATTTTGTCTTGATTGGACTCTCATAATAATGGTTTGGCACCCAGGGCAAGAGTATTTAATTAAAGTTACAATTTTTGTGGTTTTTGAGCATAGCCCCTCCCCTTTCTAGTTGGCCACACCCATTCCAATTGACCACACCCATTCAGCTGTCTCCTGCAGCTCCCCTTTGATTTGAAGCCACCAGCCGCCACTGATATATATATATATATATATATATATATATATATATATATATATATATATAAGCATTTTAATCAGAGTTGCTGGCTACTGAGACTTGTCTGGATGTATCAACTGGACACAAGCTGATATAACTATACTTTTCTCTGCACTTATTTAAGTTTTGATTCAGTAAATATTGTGTGTTTTTGATTCAGTAATTATTTTGTGTCTCTGTCTATCTGCAGTTAGCTGCCTGAAGTGTGAAAAAGTGTAGCCATCTCGTCTCATTGAAAGTTGTTAGACTGCTTTGAAATTCCTGTGTTAGTGTTTGTATGGGGTGTTCTGCTTGCATTAAAATCTGTGTTGGTTACATTTCTAGTAATTATTGTAATCGGAATTGCTGGCTACTGAGACTTGTCTGCATATATCAACTGGACACAAGCTGATTTAAATGTACTTTTCTCTGCACTTATTTAAGATTTGATTCAGTAAATATTGTATGTCACTGTTTATCTTTAGTTAGCTGCCTGAAGTGTGAAAAAGTGTAGCCATCTGGGCTCATTGAAAGTTTTAGACTGCTTTGAAATTCCTGTGTTATTGTTAGCCTGGGGGGGATCTGCTTGCATTAAAATCTGTGTTGGTTACATTTCTAGTAATCATTTTAATCGGTGTTGCTGGCTACTGAGAATTTTCTGCATATATCAACTGGACACAAGCTGAATTAAGTATACTTTTCTCTGCACTTATTTAATATTTGATTCAGTAAATATTATTGTGTGTCTTTGATTCGGTAAATATTGTGTGTCTCTGTCTATCTGCAGTTAGCTGCCTGAAGTGTGAAAAAGTATAGCCATCTGGGCTGATTGAAAGTTGTTAGACTGCTTTGAAATTCCTGTGTTAGTGTTAGTTCACTTTATCTGCTTTACTGTATTTGTGCTTCTTCCTACTTTATTACCTTACTTTGCTTTTGCCTCTTCTTAAAAGTACCCAATTGAATTTATTCTGCTGCATTTATTACTGCTTATTAGTAGCCTGATTAAAGTGTGACAGTTATTCTAAAGCCTTTGGTTTAAGCACTTGGGCTTCAAACAGTTGTTTTACATTAAGAATGTTTGTGGTCCGCACTGTTGTGGCAGTACAGGTAGAGTACATCCTTCTAAGTTGGAAACTGCTGATTGAAGGCTCAGTGTCTGTTATTCTAAAAGTGTATTAGTTCTGGGTTAAGCACTTGGGCTTCAGCCCAGTTATTTTAAATTAAGAAGGTTTGTGGTCTGCACTCTTGTGGGAGGAGAGGCTATATTCTACCCTTCTGAGCTGGGAATTTCTGGTTAAAGGCTTATTGCGCATGCTTACTGTAACTGTTTCTTTATGAAATCGGTACACCTTATTTGCTTAGCATAGACTAGATTCAGACCTGCTGGATCTAGCTTTGTTTGTATAACTTGTGCACTGATCCAGGCAGTCTTTTTTGGAGGTTTCTCTGTACCCTAGCGGCAGGAGTCTGCAGTTAGAACTTGTCTGATTGAAGACTGCTGGAACATGGCTCAGTTTTGAGCTTTTTAAGTGGTTACTTGAGTAAATTGTTGTTTTGATTGCATCTGCTCTATTTTCTGAAAAAAAAATACTTGTTTCCCACCTTTCTGAACTAGTATAGTCCAGTTTTCAGGTTATTGCTGAATCCAGGGCTGTGTTACAAGTTTTTGTGTTGCCCACACCTTACTTGGATAGAAGGAAGTTTCTCTATTCACCTGTGAGAGAGGGGAGCTTTGAGCAGCCTATCTGTCCCTGGAGGAGTGGTTTCAGCCTATAAGTTAGTAGTTTATTGGCCATTTTGAGCTAATTTCTATCTCTTTCACTTCCCTGCTGTAAAAAACACATTTGCGCAGTTTTTGCACTTGTATTCCACTCAGCAAGTACCTTCCAGGTGTTCTGCAGAGTCTACAGCAGCAGAGAGACAAAAGAGAGACTTTGAAGTGATTAAGTATCATTTTTCTGCTTTTCTTGCTGTCTTAACTAATTCCGCCTAAAACGCCAGGTTTTTTTTAGCAAATCTGTGATTTAAAAAGTTTGTTGTTGCTACATATTGTACTTATTTGCTGCCTGCACATTGAATTAAGTCATTTTTGTGTTTAAATAATCTGTTTAACTGTTGTAGGCTACACACTAAAGTGTGATAGCCTTTTCTGTGCATTTAAAGTGTTGTTTTGATTGTATCTGCTCTATTTTTTGAAAAAATATATACTTTTTCCCGCCTTTCTGAACTAGTATAGTCCAGTTTTCAGGTTATTGCTGAATCCAGTGCTATGTTACAAGTTTCTGTGTTGCCCATACCTTACTTGGATAGAAGGAAGTTTCTCTGTTCACCTGTGAGAGAGGGGAGCTTTGAGCAACCTATCTGTCTCTGGAGGAGTGGTTTCAGCCCAGAAGTTAGTAGTTTATTGGCCATTTTGGGCTAATTTTGATTGTTTCTGGTCTATTTTCTGGAAAAAAAACCCCAAAAAAACAAAAATATATACTTTTTCCTACCTTTCTGAACTGGTATAGTTCAGTTTTCAGTTTATTGCTGAATCCAGGGCTTTGTTACAAGTTTCTGTGTTGCCCATACCTTACTTGGATAGAAGGAAGTTTCTCTGTTCACTTGTGAGAGAGGGAGCTTTGAGCAGCCTATCTGCCCTGGAGGAGTGGTTTCAGCCCAGAAGTTAGTAGTTTATTGGCCATTTTGGGCTAATTTCTCTCTCTTTCACTTCGCTGCTATAAAAACTGCATTTGCGCTGTTTTGCACACCGGGCAGTGTCGGTTAGCTAGAGTTAAACTATTCTCGGCTCCACAAAGACTTCTCTTCAATTTTTCCCATGGAACTAGACAAACCTTCAACTTTAGCACCCAAACCATTCATTTCACAGTCAAGCACTTGCTTAAAACTCATAGCAAGCACTAATTAACCCTAGCACTAGACCCCCCTATACTGTCCAGAAGGACAAGTCTCTCTATTCTTCCCCACCAGCCAATCAGAAAAACAGCTTACTATACCTATTCAGGCATGTCCAAAGGGCAGTTTCTGATGTACTCTCCAGTCCAACTGGTGAATCTTGGCATTTTGAGGCAATGTTACAACTACCTCATGTATGCAGACAACCCTCTCCTCCTACCACCAAACACTAATATATGCGAGAAATGCAGTTATACAGCCAAACTGGAGGCAAAGCTCTCTCAACTCAAGACTGGAACTGACTATCAGGAGGAGAAGGGTAATACTTACAACACACCATCAGTCTCACATAGACCTAATAATCCAACACCAGCACATAACACACATGAATACATGAAAACATACTCGGAGATTCTAAATAAAAATCTGCAAAAGCAACAGAGACCTCTAAAGCAGACATCCAAGCAACCTACACACCCCATCACCAACCATGAAACACATACTTTACATAATCAGTGTGCCACCCAATCACAGCCCTTAAGGCAAAATAACATACCCAACACACTAGTAATATGTGACTCTATAGTCAGGCACACTGATGTCCCACTAACTAGGCTGGACAAGGAGAAGGTTACAGTTAGCTGCCTGTCGGGCGCCAGTATCTGCCACATAACACAAGCACTCAGGTCACTCCAGAACAAGTACAAATATGACTCTGTCATTGTCCATGTTGGTGTGAATGACCTCAGACGTGCCTCCCTGGACTACATGAAAAGAGGCACGGAAGAGCTCTCTGATCATATAGCCCAGGCCGGTATGACCCTGAGTAGCATCCTGCCCTAACCAAGAATGATGCCACAGTATAAAGAAAAAATGATCAATTTTAACAATTGGCTAAGTTTCTGGTGTCATTCATAGGGGATCCAGTATCTGTCCACCTGGGATGACATGCTCGACAAGCCAAGTTGAATTGCAAGAGATGGCTTGCACCTGTCACCCTTAGGCTTTCGAATACTGGCCAAGGCTCTTGCTGTCCCTATAGTGCCTTTTTTAGGCAAGGTTTAAAAGACAAACCCACCACCATAAATAGCACAAGTAATCAAAAACTGAGGGTAATGCTACTCAGAGCCAGAAGTCTTAACCTCAAAATGCACGCACTCGAGGCACACCTCAGTATAGAGAACATCAACATCTGTGCAGTAACAGAAACTTGGTTTAAGGCTCCTGAGAGCACCCCAGCACTACTAGGCTATAACTCACACCATATCTTTCGGCCACAGAACCAGGACTGAAACACAAAAGGCGGAGGTGTATCCACATTCATCAAGGATACCCACACCTCCAGGTTAGTGCATCAAAGATCATGTGCAACTAACAATGGGCAAAACTGCAATCCAAATTGTAGCTTGCTACAGATCACCCACCATGACCGAGGACCCCCATTCCACATTTCTGGAGACACTGGGAAATATGAAGGTCCTACCAAACACCCTAATACTGGATGATTTCAATTACCCAAACATAAACTGGGAGAACTACTCAAGTACTAACTCCCTTGCCCAACGCTGCCTAGAATTTATAAACTCGAATGCCCTGGATCAACTGGTCAACAACCCCACCAGAGGGAACAACATATTGGACCTGGTCATCACCAACATGGGCGACCGGTGTTCCACACCGGAGGTCAACCCCTCACTGGTTAGATCAGACCATAGACTAATCACTCTGGATATCCACATTCCAACCCCCACCCCCAATCAAGGAAACCACCATGAAAAACTTTTCAAAAGCAAACTTCACATTACTTAAGACCAAGGTGGAAAGGTTCACAGCCCCCATGCTAAAGGACAATGCTGTCCAAGCTGCTGAATCCTTTACAAAGGCACTCTATGAGCATCTGCAGGAATGCATGGCTCATGCTATCCCAAGTAAAACCAAGACTCACTCCTCCAAGAAAAGGAAACCAGTCTGGTGGACCCCTGCCATAAACAAGCTATACAACAGAAGGAGGAAACTAGTACAGAAAAGAGTAAAATCCTAAGAAGGAAAGGCATCCCTGATTAGTATCAGCAAGAAACTATGATCCCTCATTAAATCATTCAAGGCTAGTTTCGAAAGAAAAATTGCCAATGACTCAAAAGATAACCACAAAGCGTTCTTTAGCTATGTCAAGAACCTAAGTGGAAACTCTCAGATCTGCTCTGAGTTAGTGCAGAATGGCACAAAATACACTGAACCGACTTATATTGCCAACATTCTGGCAGACAGGTTTAGTGAAAACTTCACCCCCCTCTCACCCCCTAAAGGGCCCATAACCATACCAGAAGAATATAGGGCTCCATCAGTCACTGACACACAGGTTAAAACAGCCCTTTCCAAAGCCAAAAACACAGCTTCAGTGGGACCGGACGGTGTCCCAGGCTGTGTCTTACAAGAGCTCCAAAATGAAACTAACCCACTGTTCAAACTCAGCCTCTCTGCAGGCTACGTACTCACAGAGTGGTGCACAGCAACAGTTATCCCACTCCACAACATAAAGGATTTTCTAACCACTTTGGCAATGTGATTATCAAAGGTGAGATTACTATCTACTTGAGTCCCCAGATCCCTTATTACATTTTCCATATTTAGGGGACTACCACCTATGTGGTAGTTTGTGGGTACTTTGTTTTTTCCAAAGGGGATGACTATGCACTTTTTGGCATTTAGCTTGAGGCCATGATTTTGACACCAGGTATTCGTCTCAGTGAGACCCTTTTGGAGGATGTCTGTGTCAGCCGGAGAGTCAATTATAGCCCCTAGTTTGCAGTCGTCTGTGAACTTGGTCAGCCATAGTCCTCCTGTGCTTGCCTGTACCTCTGAGAAGTATATGCCGATCAGGAGGGGTCCCAGGACAGAGCCCTGGGGAACACCACTTGTAACCGGTTTAGAGACGGACCTAGCTCCCGCATCTCTCAACATGTGGGTTCTGTCCATGAGCCAGTTGGCAGCCCATCTTGTGATGTTAGGGGTTTATGTTCAGGCTGGTGAGCTTGTCTATAATACCAGAATGGTGAATGGTGTTGAAGGCCTTAGCGAGGTCCAGGTAGGCTGTGTGTACCACCTTTCCTTCGTCTATAGCCTTGGTAACTGTCTCAAAGAAGTCCACCAGGTTTAGGAGGCATGATCTGCCCTTAACAAAGCCAAACTGGGTAGGGTCCAGTGTTTGGAGGTTCCCAATGTCTCTGTTAATAAGTTCCATGATAATGCGCTCCATAGCCTTGCAGACCAAGCTAGTCAGGCTTATAGGGCAATAGTTCCCTGGGTCTGTTGTGGCTTCACCTTTGTGGAGCAGAATAACCATTGCTGTGCACCACTCTAGGGGTATGTAGCCTGTGGAGAGGCCGAGTTTGAACAGTGTGTTTAGGTGAGGGGTTAGTTCATCTTTGAGCTCATGTAGGAAGCAGCCTGGGACACCATCCGGTCCCATTGATGCTGTGTTTTTTGGCTTTGGAGAGGGCTGTTTTAACTTGAGTGTCTGAGATTTCAGGGACTCTACATTCTTCTGGTATGGTTATGGGCCCTTTTGGGGGTGAGATGGGGGTGAAGCTTGTGCTGAACCTGTCTGTCAGGATGTTGGCGATATTGGTCGGTTCAGTGTATTTTGTGCCATTCTGCACTAACTCTGATCAGATCTGAGCATTGCCACTTAGATTCTTGACATAGCTAAAGAATGCATTGTGGTTATCTTTGTAGTCCTTGGCATTTTTTCTTTTAAAGCTTGCCTTGGATGATTTTATGAGGGATCATAGTTTCTTGCTGATACTGATCAGGGATGTCTTCCCTTCTTGGGATTTTACTCTTTTCTGTACTAGTTTCCTCCTTCTGTTGTATAGCTTGTTTATGGCAGGAGTCCACCAGACTGGTTTCCTTTTCTTTGAGGAGTGAGTCTTGGTTTTGCTTGGGATGGCACGATCAATGCATTCTTGTAGCTGCCCATAGAATGCATTAGTAAAGAATTTTGCAGCTTGAACAGTGTTATCCTTCAGCATGGGGGCTTTGAAACTTTCCACCTTGGTCTTAAGTAATGTGAAGTTTGCTTTTGAAAAGTTTTTCATGGTGGCTTTCTTGTCCGGGGGTGGGAGTGGAATATGAATATCTAAAGTGATTTGTTTATGGCCAGATCTAACCAGTGAGGGGTTGACCTCTGGTATGGAACACCGGTCGCACATGTTGGTGATGACCAGGTCCAATATGTTGTCACCTCTGGTGGGAGTGTTGACCAGTTGAAACAGGGCGTTTGAGTTTATAAATTCTAGGAAAAGTTGGATAAGGGAGTTAGTACTTGAGTAGTTCTCCCAGTTAATGTTTGGGTAATTGAAATCACCCAATATTAGGGTGTTTGGTAGGATCTTTATGTTTCCCAGTGTTTCCAGAAACGTGGAATGGGGGTCCTGTGACATGGTGGGTGATCTGTAGCAAGCTACAATTTGAATTGCAGTTTTTCCTATTGTTAGTTGCACGTGGATGATCTCTGAAGCATCGTGCTGTGCCACTAACCTGGAGGTGTGTGGGTATCCTTGATGAATATGGATACGCCCCCGCCTTTTGTATTTTTGGTTTGGGGTCTGTGGCCAAAATTTATGGTATGAATTGTAGCCTGGTAGTGCTGGGGTGATCTCAGGAGCCTTAAACCAGGTTTCTGTTACTGCACATATATCGATTTTCTCCATACTGAGGAGTGCCTCGAGTATGTGCATTTTGAGGTTCAGACTTCTGGCATCGAGTAGCATTACCCTCAGTTTTTTGTTTTTTGTGCTATTTACGGTGGTGGGTTTGTCTTTTGAGCCTTGCCTAAAAAAGGCACTATGGGGTGGCAAGAGCTTTGGCAAGTATTCAAAAGCCTAAGGGTGACAGGTGCAAGCTGTCTCTAGAGAAGCAGTGTGGCTTGTCGAGCATGTCATCCCAGGCGGACAGATACTGGATCCCCTTTGAATGAAACCAGTAACTTAGCCAATTGTTGAAATCGAGAATTTTTTCTTTATACCGTTGTATCATTCTTGGTGAGGGCAGGATGCTACTCAGTGTCAGGGTCATACCTGCCTGGGCTATGTGATCAGAGAGTTCTTCCATGTCTCTTTTCATGTAGTCCATGGAGGTACAGCTCAGGTCATTCACACCAACATGGACAATGACAGAGTCATATTTGTACTTGTTCTGGAGTGACCTGAGTGCTTGTGTTATGTGGCAGATCCTGGCACCCGACAGGCAGCTAACAGTAACCTTCTCCTTTTTCAGCCTAGTGAGTTGGGACGTCAGTGTGCCTGACTATAGAGTCACCTATTACTAGTATGTTGGGTATGTTATTTTGCCTTAATGGCTGTGATTGCATGGCACACTGGTTTTTGTGAAGTATGTGTTTCATGGTTTGTGTTGGGGGGGTGGAGGTTGCTTGGATGTTTGCTTTGGAGGTCTCTGTTGGTTTTGAAGATTTTTATTTAGAGCCTCTGAGTATGTTTCCATGTATTTATGTGTGTTTTTTGCCAGTGCTAGTTTACTGGGTCTATGTAAGACTGGTGGTGTGATGCAAGTATTTCCCTTCTCCTCTTGACTGTCTATCCAGTCTTGGGTTGAGAGAGCTTAGCCTCTAGTTTGGCTGTATAACTGCATCTCTCGCATGTATTAGTGTTTGTGGTAGGAGGAGGGGGTTGTCTGTGTACATGAGACAGTTGTAACATTGCCTCAAAATGCCAAGATTCACCAGTTGGACTGGAGAGTACACCTGAAACTGCCCTTTGGACATGCCTGGATAGGTACAATGAACTGTTTTACTAGATGGTTGGTAAGGTCGAATAGAGAGCCTTGTCCTTCTGTACAGTACAGGAGGGTCTAGTGCTAGGGTTTATAAGTGCTTGCTATAAGTTTTGAGAAAGTGCCGTGCTGAGAAATGAATAGATTGAGTGTTTAAGTTGAAAGTTTGTCTAGTTCCAAGGGAAAAATTGAAGAGGAGACTTTGTGGAGCCGGAAATAGTTCTACCCTAGCTAACTGCCACTGCTCGGCACGCAAAACCAGGCAAATACGGTATTTATAGCAGTGAAATGAAAGAGATAGAAATTAGCCCAAAATGACCAA
>NC_056730.1:902332141-902357141 GCF_019279795.1 Protopterus annectens
TAACGCAACTCCAAGCTCTAACAGAAATATATTCCTTTGATATTCTCTGTTTAACAGAAACCTGGCTAAAACCTTCAACCAAAGATAATCAAATCATCCCACCTGGTTATAATATCCTGAGACTAGACCGTATTTCCAAGAAAGGTGGAGGGGTAGCTATCCTTTATAAACCTAGCTTACAATTAACTACTCATAACTGCAAACCACCTATAGACTCTAATGCTGAAATTCTAATCTCCAAACTTCTTCTTAACAATTCCAAATCCATCTATGTCATTTGTATATATCTACCTCCAGGAAATAACATAGCTACCATGGAAAATATACTCTGCTGGCTTTCCCAAAACCTACCCCAAGAAACCATTATTCTAGGTGATACAAATATTGACTGGACCTGCTTCCCATGCAGCCTCCTCAAACCATATTAACCTTTATGGATATTCCCAAACCATCACCTCCCCTACCAGGATAAATAAATCTAACAGGAAATCAACCTTATTAGACTGGATCCTCATTAACCATCATCCTCACAACTATGACTCAGGAACCCTCCCTGATGACTTAAGTGACCACACTCTTACCTATATTATCAGACATAGAATCAATTTACCCTCCACAACATCAATTAAAAACATAAGGTGTAAAAGAACTTTAACCCAGAACTTCTCCAGTTGGAACTAAGAGCATGCAACTGGTCACCCCTAAAAAACTACCTCTAGAGGAAGCTGTAAGTTACTTTAACTCCAACTTCCTTGCCATCCTCAACCATCATGCCCCAACCAGACTAGTTAGAACTAAATCCAAACACGCTCCTTAGCTTACTAAGGAAACCAAACATAGAATCAATGTAAGAAACAAACATTGGGCAAAATGGAGAAAAACAAAAAACCCTATAGACCAACAAACATTTAGACAACTAAGAAATGAAACTAAGAAAGCTATAATAACTGACAAAAAAAAATACTACCTCCAATCCCAACAAGCCCATACAAATAAATCACAGAAATTTTGGCCTAGTATTAACCAACTACTCCACCCAGGACAATCCACTACTCCAAATCCTCTAAATTCAGAACAAAAAACACCAATAATTATAGCCAATGACTTTAACAACTTTTTTACAGATGCTATACAAACATTAGCCAGTCAACTATCTCCTAACAACTTCACTCTACCTTCCAAACAACCAATCTTACCCCCTACTTTTCATTTACAACCTGTCCCAACATCATATATTCTAACCCTTCTACAAAAACTAAAACCCTGCTCCCCTCAGCAGACCAACTACCTGCTGAATTCTTACAACAATCAGCCAAAGCTATTGCCTATCCAATTTCTATCCTAATCAATAGGACTATTTCTGAAAGTTTTATTCCCAGTTTATGGAAAATATCCCATATAAATCCCTCTTCACAAAGGAGGACAATCCACAGACCTCTCCAACTACCGCCCCATTGCCCTTCTCTCACCTCTGGCAAAGATCATGGAAAAATGCATCCACAAACAATTACTTGATCATCTAATGCATAATAACCTACTAGCCAATTGTCAACATGGTTTTAGACCCTCACATAGCACTACAATTGCCCTTCTTTCCTTCAAAGACTGTATTAACAATAACCGCAACCTTAACAAACTCTCTTCTGCCCTTTTCATTGACCTGTCTAAAGCATTTGACATGGTAAATCACCAAATTCTCATCACAATACTAAACTCCCTGTCACTAGATACATCCTCTATTAAGTGGTTCCAGTCCTATCTGGATAAAAGACAACAGGCCGTACTATGGCACAAGTCTCTATCTACTCATCTCCCTGTCAACTTCGGAGTCCCCCAGGGTTCTATCCTTGGACCTCTACTTTTTTCCATATTCATCAACGATCTTCACCTTGCCATCCACCAAGCTACATGCATACAATATGCAGATGACTCTACACTCATTTGCTCAGCCCCCTCCTCTTCTGAACTACTCTATCTGACCCAACAAGTATCCAATACAGTTGAGCAATGGTTCACACATAGATGCCTTCTGCTAAACCCCAAAAAGACTAAACTCCTCCTCTTCTCTCCTACCAAGAAATCCCCTCCACTGGATTTCTCAATAAACTCTATCAATAATACCATTATATCTACAGACCCATCCACAAAACTATTAGGAGTCACCATTGACAATAATCTGAACTTTGACATCCATATTAACAATACTATAAAAACAGTCAATAAAAAGCTAGGCTCTCTCTATAGGATAAAATCCTTTCTCCTACCTTCAGCTTGAACCACAATAGCACACACTCATCTAATCTCTTCTCTACTCTATGCGTCACCCATTTTTACTAACCTTTCAAAAAATAATCTCAACAAATTGGAAATGTCCTACATTAATATAGCTAGATTTGCAACTGGTAATCCTTTTAGAACCCATCACTGCCTTAATTTAAAACAGCTAGGTTGGCTTGAACTTCAAAATTTAATTAAATTCCATCAGCTAACTATAGCCCATAACACTCTTTACAAACCTTCTAAAACACCTATTCTCTCGACACTAATCACCCCCTATAAAAACCTAGCATCCTTAAGGTCTTCTCAGAAATTTCTAGTACATACCACTAAAACATACAACAAAGCTGGTGACTCCCTTTTCTCTAATATAGTTGGGAAAGCCTGGAACCTCCTTCCAAACGAACTCTCCATACTTTCCTCATTATCTTCTTTCAAAAACAAATTGAAAGTATTCCTGAAAACACACTGGTTATGTCAATGCACTAAACCTGACTAGTCAAAGTGTCTCTATATACTCTACTCTGTCTAACCCATCTACTCATTAAGCAACTCTATTTTCCTTTTTAAACTATGTTGCATATGTCTCTTGACTACTCTGATTGTATTTACATCCCTTTATTATTCTTGTATCATGCACTGTACATTTTACTGTGATAACCTGTTTATGCATACTGTTAACACTTCATATTTGCTCATGTATCCTTATACTTTATTGTATTAATTTTTTTTTTGTCCTAACTTGGAGCTTAACTCCTCGGGCCTCTACTGAAAATGGACATGTATCCAGTTAGACTAGCCCAGTTAACAAATGTAAAATAAATAAATAATATATATATATATATATGTATTTATTATACATATCTATATATATCTATATATATATATATATGTGTGTGTGTGTATTTATATATATATATATATATATATATATATATATATATATATATATATATATATATATTTATATTCAGTAGCAAGAATATAAACGGCAGCAGTTGTCCAAAGTACGGCTCCAGACCACATAAAATATGTAAAACAGTAGCTTTAATAGTCTGTAAGCGCTTTCACCACTCTCCGTGGCTTCTTCAGACCAGACAGTCTTCATACCCTTTAGGAAGTCCATGCTACTGCAAACTTTTTATTCTATCAGCTTTCTGGGTTTGTAAGTGCAATTTTTAAAAAGTGCCCCTATTTTTGTGCCTTTGTCCTCCCATTAGTTATGGCTTTATACAGCGTTCTTTCTTTAGGAAATTGAGAGGTATATGAGGCAGGCAACTGTACAGTTGAGGCTATGGCCCTACGGTACTTTCAAATGGCAGACATTTGTGTTTCAGTCTTCATACCCTTCAGGAAGTCTGTGCTACTGCAAACCTTTTATTCTATCAGTGTTTTGAGTTTGAAAGTGCAATATTTAAAAAGTGTCCCTATTTTTATGCCTTTGTCCCCCCATTATGACTATACAGCGTCCTTGCTCTAGGAGGTTGAGAGGTATGTGAGGCTTACAGTTAAGGGCTATGGCTGTACGGCACTTTCAAATGGCAGACATTTGTGTTTCAGTCTTCATACCCTTCAGGAAGTCTGTGCTACTGCAAAGCTTTTATTCTATCAGCTTTCTGAGTTTGTAAGTACAATATAAAAATTGTCCCTATTTTTGTGCCTTTGCCCCCCCCCCCATTATTTATGGCTGTATACAGTGTTCTTGTTCTAGGAGGTTTAGAGGTATGTGAAGCAGGCATCTGGGCATTCTGCAGAAACCTGTACAGTTGACGGCTATGGCCGTATGGCACTTTTATAATGCCGGGGGTGTGACAGAACCTGTCACACACCCATGCATTATTTCTTGCTCCCTATCTATTTCAGTGTTCGCGGACACTGAAATACTCATTTTATTTCATTGTCTGCGGACACTGAAATGCTTTTCAAAAGTGCCGTATGGTACTTTCTGAGTGGAGGGGGTATGTTAGATGTGTGTGTACTACCTAAACATGCCCCCCTGCACTCAGTAGTGTTCATGTCCGTTTAGCCTTAGCAGCATCGCGCCTTCATGAATATGCAAGGTGCGCTGATGTTAAAGCTACGGCTACATGGACATGATTCACTCCATGCAGGAATAGTACTATTCCTGCACGGAGTTTATTGAATCCCATAATCTGTCTTGCATACAGTATCTGTGGTTTAGTCCTGATCTCCAGTCACCCTGTGTGGAGTTTGCATGCTGTTTCCATGTTTTTGTGGGTTTCCCTTGTATATTATGTATGTATGTATGTATGTATGTATGCACAGATAGATACATTTTAATCTTGTGTCCCTCAGTAAGCTGACAGTGCAAGTTTGAAATAAAAGGGTGGCATACTGTAACAAAGTACATTCCTAGCATTCGAAGATAAAGTCAAGTATTATTTTCAATTTATAAGTAATGCAATTGTAAATGTCCATGAAGTGATGTGAATTTGCTCAATAGATTATCATACTTAATGTGTAGGAAATAAAATATCTAGAATTTCTTTTCACTTCTGTCTTTATTACCTTTTGTCGTTTTATTTTTTCCTGTTTGGTGCAGTTCTCCTCAACTATTGTATAATTATGGTATTACTATGGTGATCCTTTTAATTTAATTCATTTTGAGTGGGTAAGTCAGTTGATCTCAGACCCTTTTTAGCTTTAACCCAGGCCATAGGTAAACACAAATACATACAGGAACAATTCTGAGTACCTAATTTGTCAACATGTTTCTAGGATGAAACTGAAGAGAATAACTGCAGCACGAGAAGAAAATGCAACCTCCACACAGGCAGTGATCAGAAATTAGGACTGAAGTTTGGACCCACTTCCTGGAAGGCACAGATTGTAACCACAGAGCCGACAGCTTTTAAATGTTGCTACTAGGCCAAATCTTTCAGAGGTTTCATTATATACAGCAATTTGGTTATGAATTGGGTGAGAAGATATATATTGTAATTATATAAAACTGTACAGTAAACATTTTTGATGTGAACGATTTCTAGTAAGACAATTATGCAATTGTTTTGGTTTGTCTTATGTATTTGCAAAACTTAAAGGTCTTGCAATGAAAGAGTGTATTCATGTACAGTATTACGGATCTAACTAGACCAAATACTAATACAGCAGTGGTCATGCACTGGTGATATTTTTATAATGCAGATATCAGTGCTCTATTTTGTATTTAAACGATGTGAAATATACCTTTATGAATAGGCAGCAGAGCAGAACAGCTTTTTAAACTAGAAAACAGATTATATTTTGGAAATGTGGTTTTGGGCTTAAGGGTTGGATTAATGATTTGAGCAATAAGCCATTTTGCAATGTGCTTTTCATTTATGAAGTGAAAGGTGCATAGTTATTGCCTCTAAGCACACTGCTTTCTGTCATTTTATGCTTGTCTAGCAGAAGTACACGTGCAACTCACACAGACAGTTTAACTGAGGAATTAGCTGTGAATATTACCATTTTGGTCACCATGTGTATGGAAGAAAACTGTCACACAAGCCGGGTATCATATTTATTTTAACTACTCATATTTAAAATGCATCTTTCTACAGCTGACCTACTTGTTTTAAGTGACATGTGAATGTATCAGAGGTTAGTTAGTATCAGAGATTATTTTTAGTGTAATGTAGGACATAATGTATATGGCATAACATTCTTGAGAACATGGTCCCTATTTTAGAAGCTTATGAAGTTGTAAACACTTGAGTAGAGCAATACTTTATCCAAAATTTTTCTCCGGGCATGTAAAAAATTATTAATGTTGTTTCATCATCATCATCATCATCATCATCATCATCATCATCATCATCATTTAAATTTATTTTGTAAGTACCTTGGCACTAAATGGTATAAGATATAACCGGCAGATCTTTTTCGGTTTTGGCCCATGCCAATAAATTCTGATTTTAATTGCTTTCTCATTTAGGACACATATGTTTCAAGTTATTATTTTCTGAAACCTTTTTGAGTATTACACATAGACAGCAAGGCTCATCTAAACACCATTTCTTCTTAAGGTTCCTTCAGGTAGCAGAATATTCCTTTTTGCTGAAGATAGTGTAATACATAGGTGCTGAAGACAGACTGTATGCCTCTCCTGGCACTACAACTGTGCAGCTTACTACTGCAGAATGGTTGTATGGTTTATGACTCAAGGCTCCTCATCAAATGGTGGCAGAGGGGGTGTTGGGTTGCTGTCTCACCAAATGCCCTATCTTGGCTAATTTCTTATGGCCACTATGTTTTTAATGCTTCAAAAACCTAGTAAGATTTCAGAATATGAATGCTAGTGACAAGAATTAATGTCAAATGACATTTTTCCACATCTCATACTCAGTAGACTTTGTGCTTTTCTTATATTTATGTTTCAGTTTACTGACAGTTTGCTTGGGTCACACTTTGTTCTGAAGTATAGCCTTCCACTTTGTGTTTATCATAGGCTCAGTGGCAGTTTAAACTGCTACTGAGCACAATGTGCTTTGCAGAATTTATTTGGCTAATCACTTATGGCGCAAAAATTTCATATTTCCATACCGGATCGGTCGAGGCCCGGGTTAACAATGACCGCCACCAGTACTGTTAGCCAACAGGGTGCTGGCAGAAATTGGGCTACTGTTGGCCAAAGGAGAAGAGGAGGGTGAAGGCATGCCCGAAGGCAGGAAGAGAGGAGGAAGGTTAGGAGTGTAGCAGTGAGGGTAGGAACTTTGAATGTTGGCAGTATGACTGGTATAGGAAGAGAGCTAGCTGATAGGATGGAGAGAAGGAAGGTTGATATATTGTGCGTGCAAGAGACCAGATGGAAGGGAAGTAAGGCCAGGTGTTAAACAAGTTCAAATTGTTCTATCATGGTGTGGATGGCAGGAGAAATGAGGTAGGGGTTATACTAAAGGAACAATATGCCAAGAGTGTTTTAGACGTGAAGAGAGTGTCTGACAGAGTGATGTTTATGAAGCTCGAAATTGATGGTGTAATGATGAATGTTGTTAGTGCATATGCTCCACAAGTTGGGTGTGCGATGGATAAGAAAGAGAAATTTTGGAGTGAGTTGGATGAAGTTGTGGTGAGTGTACCCAAGGGTGAGAGACTAGTGATTGGAGCGGACTTTAATGGGCATGTTGGTGAAGTGAACAGAGGGGATGAGTAAGTGATGGGTAGGTATGGTGCTAAGGAGAGGAATGCAGAAGGTCAGATGATTGTGGATTTTGCGAAAAGGATGGACATGGCTGTGGTGAATACGTATTTTAAGAAGAGGGAGGAGCATAGGGTGACGTACAAGAGTGGAGGAAGATGCACACAGGTGGATTATATCCTATGTAGGAGGGTCAGTCTGAAGGAGATTGGAGACTGTAAAGTGGTGGCAGGGGAAAGTGTAGTTATGCAGCATAGAATGGTGGTCTGTAGGATGACGTTGGTGATCAAGAGGAGGAGGAGGAGTGTGAAAGCAGTGCCAAGGATTAAATGGTGGAAGTTAAAAAAGGGTGATTGTGAAGTGGAGTTTAGGGAAGAGTTAAGGCAGGCACTGGGAGGCAGTGGAGAGTTACCGAATAGCTGGTTAACTACAGCAGAACTAGTAAGGGAGACTGCTAGAAAGGTGCTTGGTGTGACATCTGGACAGAGGAAGGAGGACAAGGAGACCTGGTGGTGGAATGAGGAAGTACAGGAGAGTATACAGAGGAAGAGGCTGGCGAAGAAGTGGGATTGTCAAAGAGATGAAGAAAGTAGACATGAGTATAAGGAGATAAGGCGCATGGCAAAGAGCGAGGTGGCAAAAGCTAAGAATAAGGTATATGGAGAGTTGTATGAGAGATTGGATACTAAAGAGGGAGAAAAGGACCTGTACCAATTGGCCAGACAGAGGGACAGAGCTGGGAAAGATGTGCAGCAAGTAAGGGTGATAAAGTATAGTGAGGGAAAGGTACTCACAAGAGAGGAGAGTGTGCTGAGTAGATGGAAAGAGTATTTTGAGAGGCTGATGAATGAAGAGAATGAGAGAGAGAGAAGGTTGGATGATGTGGGGATAGTGAATCAGGAAATGAAACAGATTAGCAAGGAGGAAGTAAGGACAGCTATGAAGAGGATGAAGAATGGAAAGGATGTTGGCCCAGATGATATACCAATGGAAGCATGGAGGTGCTTAGGAGAAATGGCAGTGGAATTTTTAACTAGATTGTTTAATGAAATTTTGGAAAGTCAGAGGATGCCTGAGGACTGGAGAAAAAATGTGTTGGTACCTATCTTTAAGAATAAGGGTGATGTGCAGAGCTGCAGTAACTACAGAGGGATAAAATTGATCAGTCACTGCTTGAAGTTATGAGAAAGAGTAGTAGAAGCTAGGTTAAGAAGGGAGGTGATGATTAGTGATCAGCAGTATGGTTTCATGCCAGGAAAGAGCACTGCAGATGCATTGTTTGCTCTGAGAGTGTTATTGGAGAAATACAGAGAAGGTCAGAAGGAGTTGCATTGTGTCTTTGTAGACTTGGAGAAAGCATATGACATGGTGCCTAGAGAAGAGTTGTGGTATTGTATGAGGAAGTCGGGAGTGGCAGAGAAGTACGCAAGAGTGGTACAGGATATGTACAAGGGTAGTGTGACAGTGGTGAGGACTGCAGTGGGAGTGACAGATCCATTTAAGGTGGAGGTGGGATTACATCAAGGATCGGCTCTGAGTCCTTTCTTATTTGCAGTGGTGATGGACAGGTTGACAGATGAGATCAGGTAGGAGGCCCCGTGGACTATGATGTTTGCAGATGACATTGTGATCTGTAGTGAGAGTATGAATCAGGTTGAGGAGTCTCTGGAGAGGTGGAGATATGCTCTAGAGAGCAGAGGAATGAAGGTCAGCAGGGCTAAGACAGAATATATGTGTGTAAATGAGAGGGAGGGTAGAGGAATGTTGAGGATGCAGAGGTAGAGTTGGTAAAGGTGGACGAGTTTAAGTACTTGGGATCAACCGTTCAGAGTAATGGTGAATGTGGAAGAGAGGTGAAGAAGAGAGTACAGGCAGGGTGGAATGGGTGGAGAAGAATGTCAGGAGTGATTTGTGACAGACGGGTACCAGTAAGAGTGAAAGGGAAGGTCTACAAGAGGGTAGTGAGACCAGCTATGTTATATGGGTTGGAGACAGTGGCATTGACAAAAAGGCAGGAGTCAGAGCTGGATGTGGCAGAGTTAAAGATGTTAAGATTTGCACTCGTTGTGACTAGGATGGATAGGATTAGGAATCAGTATATTAGAGGGTCAGCTCAAGTTGGACAGTTTGGAGACAAAGCAAGAGAGACGAGATTGCGTTGGTTTGGACATGTGCTGAGGAGGGATGATGGGTATATTGGGAAAAAGATGCTAAGGATGGAGCTGCCAGGTAAGAGGAAAAGAAGGCCTAAGATAAGGTTTATGGACTTGGTGAGAGAGGACATGCAGGCGGTTGGTGTGACAGAGCAAGATGCAGAGGATAGGAAGAAATGGAAAGAGATGATCTGCTGTGTCGACCCCTAACGGGAAAAGCCGAAAGGTGATGATGGTTCTACACTAAAAGAAAAATGTCTACAGCATACAAATAACCATTGCAGGTAGACAAGGGGTAAATTATGTCATCTTTGAAAAAAAAGCAATTAAGTGTCATGGCTTTTGCCAAGCCTAGTTTTGAGTATTTGTCTTTGGGAATGATGAAACTGTCTGTCACAGCTTGACTTTCATTTTTGCCCTATGTATCCATTTTGAAAGCTAGGGTTTTGATTAATTGGGTTTTTGGATTCATTTTTTGTATGGCAGTTATTTACTCTTGTTTCACTGATTTTTAATTAATTCATCAGATGTTCCAGCCTTCACACCACCTTACCTTACCTCAGATCCCTTGCATAAGTCCTTCTTTTGGCAGGGATATGGCTTGGCAAAGCAAAGCCCTTTCTTTACCATATGTCATATCTTCACTGTTTGTTTTGGGGTGTATGACTGTCTTATTATGAGAAGACATTATTTCAACAGCCAGTGTTTTCCATAAATAATTTGTATAGTTTGGCTTTTCTGAGTGCCCTGTACTTTTATATCTTGGCATAATATTATTTTAATTTCTGACGTTGTGTTCTTCTATGTCTTTAATGGATGCAGACAACCTGTAATAGTTCACCTCATAGGCCCCTGCTTGTAAATGTTTTGTCTTAAAAACCCCTGCTTGCAGTTAGCAAGGATACCAGAAGATCTGAAGTAGTTAACTTCATTTGATCAGCAACCTGTGGGTATTTGATCCAATTCGGATCTGAGCTGGCAGCTTTCCTAGCCAAATATCTGAGCTCCAAGCTCATCCCCCTACCCATAATACCCTGCTACCTCCCTCTAGTCCTCAGATCTCATTTGCCGTGGCTTCCTTAAACATCTTAGAACGAGCTCCTAGCATGGGTGTTGTGAGTTTAAAGTTTTTTACACTTTTCTTCTGTCAAAAATTTTTCTGAATTTTGTGTGTGTGGTTCCCTTCTCTTCCTTAGTACCTTTTGGGTAGTTTAAAGTTTCTCTACACCAGTTCCTTGAAAATCAAGGCGTCCTCCACAGCACAATTCAATGCAAACAGTCAAGTGTGCTTAAAATCTCCTTTATTCACACTAAAACCACGTTAAGCGCTTTCATCACACAGTGACTTCATCAGAACAGTTTGCACATGACTGAACACATCCTTATATATCCTTTAGTCATCACATGACACACCTTATACATACATCCTGCCTTAATTAATTAAAAACTAATAAAAGACTGTTAAAAAATGCTAAATACAAACTCTATGGATAGGACGCCTGCCTAAAAACCATCAATTCATATCCCCATAAGTGTATTAATATACATAAATTGTGAGATATGCAATAAATATGTACAATGCATATAACACTGTCTCCAAAAGATCAGTACATAATCCACAGATGGATGAAAACAGTAAAAAAGAATGTTGTAAACTTTTTGATGGGTTTGGCTTTTCTTTTATGAAGTTCATTATAGAATGCAATGATCAACGTATATGTATTTTGTTGAATGAATTGGATGAACTAAACAATACGATTGTGCATGACCTTTTATACGACGAATGTGAGATGTATTATGAATCACAGTTTAATTGGGTTGCAGGTGTCATTGATAAACAATTTGAACGTAAATGCAGCAAGTTTAACCGAGATTTGGAGCAGTATAAAAAGGGTGACGTGTATAGATGGGACAAGAGTAACAACAATAATGGATTTGACAAACGCAATACACCTAAGGGTAAGGGCAAATTTAGTGGTTACTCGAACAACAGACAGACGTATAGGTCACAAAACCAAAATAGGTGAAACAATTATGGATTTAATGGTTTTGGTAACCAACCTTATAATCAGGATTTTTTAGACGAAGAAATGGAAATGGAGGGGGACCGAAGGAGGTACAATCAAGGAAGGGATGGTTATGTGGGGAGAAAAGGGAGAGGTTAAAGACTGTATCCCAGTTAGCTCCCACGGAACTTTCTCCAGAGATTGTCAGGATTAATGAGACCATTAGTTCATTTGATAATTTCCATATATACAACTACACTGATGTCAAGCTCAGGAAGGAGCATTTTACACTGTTGTCTAAGGGGATGAAGTTTATCCCCCATGCCCCCTTTAACACTGTGGACAGTATAGTGGATGTCAAAAAGTTTGTGAGGAAACTTAATTTAAGTGTGAAATATGATGGGTCGCTGTTTGTTCAAAATGAGTTTAGAACTACCAGTACATTTACACCACCCCTTAACAAGCTGTTGGACACATTTGAGAAACTTGTAACAAATGATATTTATAAATATAGTAAACGGAGCTATA
Organism: Protopterus annectens; assembly: GCF_019279795.1. Lineage (NCBI taxonomy): Eukaryota > Metazoa > Chordata > Ceratodontiformes > Protopteridae > Protopterus > Protopterus annectens. The sequence continues at coordinate 902,344,246 of NC_056730.1, forward strand.
ACTGGAAGAGGTTTAATTTAACCAAGGAAGAACAGGTAATATTAAAGGAATTGCAGGAGGATAAGAGCATACGTATAATGAAACCGGACAAGGGGGGTGGGGTAGTACTTTTCCCAGCCAACGATTATAAAAACAAAATAATGGATCTGTTGCTTAAATCTGGTAAATATGTGATTTCCTCTAGAAATGAGGTGCACATAGGACATCATAAAGTGGATTTGATGTTAGAAGATTTACTTTTAGAGGAAAGAATAGATATGGATCAATATAAGTTTTTGAAAGTGGAAAATCCTATTATTGGAATTATTGTTGGCATTCCTAAAGTCCATAAGGACATCCATGATCCACCCTTTAGGCCCATCATTTCGGGGAGCCAGGCTAAAACCTTTCCTTTTGGGAAAGTTATAGACAAATGGCTTAAGCCATCATTGAGGAAAATACCGCATTTAGTATGTGACTCCTGGGACTTACTTGGTAGGCTTAAACCCGGATTAGCTAAAGGGGTGAACTGGTTAGTGACCATTGATGTCATTGACTTATTTTCTAACATACCAAAAGAGGAAGGTTTGCGTAGATTTCATGAGAGCATTCATAGCATAGGATTGATAACAGGGGATAGAAGTATTTTGTTACTGGAATTTATGGAGACAGTTTTAGCCCACAATTACATCTATTATGAGGGGGAATACCATCAACAGACCAAGGGAGTGGCAATGGGGGCCGCTTGTGCCCCCATATACGCTAATCTTGTAGTGTATGATTGGGAAAAAGAATACATCTTTAAATCTGAATGGTACAAGTTTGTCACTTGCTACCTACGTTTTTTGGATGATATTTTTGTACTTTGGAAGGGTAGCAGTGACGAGTTAGAACTGTTTTGTGGTTACCTCAATACCTGTAGTGAAAACTTTAAGTTCACTTTTAACAAGAATAGGACTACTATCCCATATTTGGATGTGAGGATCACAATTGAGAATGGAGAATTTAAGTCAAATATATATAGGAAAAATACTTTCAGTAATTCCTATTTGCATTTCTCCAGCAACCACCCCTGGGCCCAAAAAATAAATATTATCAAAGGGCAGTGTATCCGGGTAGCACAGATGACCTCAAATGGGGATGACCTGGAGGAAGAATTAAAGAAGGTAAAAAATTTTTTTCTTGAGAGAGGGTATCCTGTGGATATGATAAATGACGTTAGTGAGTACGTGAAGAAGGAATGGGGAATAAAGTACAAGCCACTCCTAGGACTTGGATCCGGGCCACCTAGTGGAACTAATAGGAACCCAATGGATAATGGGATAGACAACAAGTTTAAGAAGGCATGTGTCCTACAGCATTCATCTCATTGTAGAGATATAAAGGACATTATTCAAAGAAACTGGACCGTGTTAAAGGCAGATAGTGACATACTAAGGATTGTGGGGACAGAACCCAATTTTGTGTACAAGAATGGTTCCAATCTGAAATGTTTGTTGGAAAGGAAGGTAGATGTGAATAAAGACAGTGAAAAGGGGGGAACCAAGAAATGTGGCATTTGCCAGCAATGCCAGTATATTCATGAAGGAAAAACCATAACGTTACAGAATTTCAACAAAGCTAAAATTGTGTTTGCCAAAGGGAATTGTAGGACTAAGAATTTAGTGTACTTGGCTACTTGCTCCCAGTGTTCCTGCTTTTATGTGGGAAAAACAATTAGATGTTTACGTAACAGAATTTATGATCATTATTATAGTATTAGGAAAAATGATGAGAATAATGCCCTCTGGAAGCACTTGAAAAATAGTGCGGGCTGTTCGTCATTTAAATTTGGAATTTTGGAAGTGGTTAAGGACAAAGTGAGAGGGGGTGACATTAAATAGGTGGTGAGTGACAAGGAGGTAAGGTGGCAAATAAGATTGAATGCTTCTGTATTTCCGGGAATTAATGACCACATTTCCATCAAACCCATATTGGACAATTATTGATTAATCAATTAATCCAAGTAATGGGTAGTACGGGAGTGGTATATAATAGTCTGAGTTGGCAAAGTAATGTATATATTTTTTGTATTCAAAGTGTGGATTATGTACTGATCTTTTGGAGACAGTGTTATATGTATTGTACATATTTATTGCATATCTCACAATTTATGTATATTAATACACTTATGGGGATATGAATTGATGGTTTTTAGGCAGGCGTCCTATCCATAGAGTTTGTATTTAGCATTATTTAAGAACTGTCTTTTTAACAGTCTTTTATTAGTTTTTAATTAATTAAGGCAGGATGTATGTATAAGGTGTGTCATGTGATGACTAAAGGATATATAAGGATGTGTTCAGTCATGTGCAAACTGTTCTGATGAAGTCACTGTGTGATGAAAGCGCTTAACTTGGTTTTAGAGTGAATAAAGGAGATTTTAAGCACACTTGACTGTTTGCATTGAATTGTGCTGTGGAGGACGCCTTGATTTTCAAGGAACTGGTGTAGAGTTTCTTTTATTTTGTGGACTGTTCCTGGTTATTTTATTTATGTAGTTTAAAGTTTCTTAGTCTAGTTAAAAGTTAATTCCCCCTCCCCCTCTATCTGTGTGTGAAGGTGTGTGCGTGTGGGCCTGTTCTTTTCTTTTTCTTCAAAATGTCTGAAGGCCCAAAAGATATGTTTTCTAAATGCTCCGAGTGTGGCCATAAGCTATCCCCAGCGGATGGCCACACTCGGTGCATTATTTGCCTGGGTGTTGACCATCTTTCTTCGGGCTGCACTATTTGTGCAGCCTTCAACCCCAGGGCTTTGAGGGATAGGAAGATGAAGCTAATCCTTGCGGCCCTTTTGCCCTCTGTTTCCACTTCGTCCTCCTCCCCCTCTGTGGCACCAGCTGCGGCTGCTCCACCTACCGCTCCCCTGGCCGGGACTCAACCTCCCTCTTTGGCCCAGGAGGAAAGGGATGGCAGAAAGAAAGATAGGAAGGACAAGGAGTGAGAGAGAGATAGACATCGTAGCCACAAGAGGTGGGCTGAGTCAGCTCCATCGGCCCTGCCGTCTAAGCAGCTTGCCTCTCCCCTTAAAGTCTCCAGGTCTTCCCCCTTCCAGCTTCGTTCTCCACGTTTCTCCCTGGAGCCAGAGGAGGAGACCCGGTCACCTTCGAGGTCGTCTAGGCAGCCTTCCCAGCCGGCCTCGGCAGCCTCATCCAGGTCTACTAGGAGTCTATCCGACGCAGACATGGACAGGATGATGCATCGATTTCTTCAGGCCCAGCTGCAGATGGGAGTGCTCTTGCCTCCCCCCCTCCAGGGGGGAGCTCGACCCCTTTTTTCACCCCCATTGCTCCTTCTCTGACCCGCTATCAGGGTTTGGAGCTGTCGGATCTGAATAGCTTCGGAGCCAGGGTAATATCGGCACCGGCAGTGTTTCCTACTTCGGCGTCGACTGTACCCTCGAGTCTGTCGATTCCTTTTTCAGATCCAAGCTCTCGGGGCTGTGAGTTGAGTGTCAGATCCGGAGTCAGTGGGCCTTCGGCTCCATTGAGGTCGGAGCGCACTACTCTTTCAGATCCGATTGGGTCATCTCCGGCTCTGATTTGCACGCCGGATCCGAGGGGACTGCTTTCGGATCCTAGGGAGAGCAGTTCACCCTTGGCATTCAACGTCATGGAGAGGGTCCTTTCGAGGGATTCAAGGCCCCACGTTCTTGCTACTGATCCACCCGCCATTCCTTCTCAGACAGGCCTGTCTTCCATCATCCGGCCCCAGGGACAGCCTGCGCCTATGTCCCAGATGGTTCCTGTAGAGGAACAGGACATTGTTGGTGAGCCCTCTTTGGCCCCCCCCCCCCCCCGAGGAGGTCCCTCACAAATGAAAGTGCAAGAGGAGGCACTTGGACTCACCCGAGTCCCTCACAGAAGACACGGACTTAGAGGAAGGGGAAGGTTCCCCAAGGTCACCCCCCGAAGAAGTCTCCTTTGGAGTCATTATGGAAATGTTGCGCATTAGACAGGGGTGGTCAGCCCAAAAACCTTCCTCGGATGAGTCTGTGTTTCTGGAGGCGTTTGACGCAGGCCCATCTACCTCTTGGGTGTCCCCTCCTGCCAATCCCTTGGTGGATCTCATAGCTACCAGGGCATGGAAGGAGCCGGACACTGTCGAGCCAATACCCAAGAGACCGAACAGGATCCTCAGCCCTCCCACGGACAGGACAGTTTGGAGCAAGGGTGCCCCAGTGGATGCCATGGTGGTGGCGGCTGCCACTTAAAAGGAATTAGCACAGGAGAGTTCCTTGGTACATCCCCCAGACAAGGAGTCTCGAATGATGGACCGCCTTGGAAAGCGGATGTTCACTTCAGCAGCCTTCTCTGTAAGGTCACTGAAATATATGGCACATGTAATTCGGCTCCAGCGGGACCTAATCAAAGAGTACGCTGGATCACCCCCAGAGTCCATGTCGGCCGAGGACAAACAGCCCTTCTCGGCTCGAATGGCCACTCTTAAGTCGATTACTAACACATCTATGTGACTTCTCTCCCATGCCATGGAGGGAGCAGCTAGAGCTAGCAGAACAGGCATTGTCTTACATTGACAGGCCTGGTGCGGCTTTGTGGAACCCTTCAAGGCGTCCTTCATGAATGCCCCTTTTGACGGTTCTATGCTTTTCGGCAAAACCATCAGCGATACGCTTCTCCAGAGCGAGAAAGACGGGAAGATGTTGTCTGCCGTTGGGATCCGCTTCTCTGCTCCTCAGAGGTCCTTCTCCAGGAACCAAAGAGGACAAAAGAAGATGTGGTTCCGGAAAGCTCAATAATCCCGTTTCACTCCGCATCCCTCGTCCTTCAGAGGCAGAGGAAGACAGGGTGGATGCCGGCCCACAGGCAGAGGGGGGGGGGGCTGAAGAATTTCGTGTCGAGGGAACCCTTTTCCGATCGACCTGCGCAGCAACCCTGAGGGGTTGCCCGACTGCTCCTTTCTGGAGGCAGTTGGGGGATGCTTCTCGGAGCACCTAGCACATAGGGAGTCCATTACGACAGATCGCTGCTTGCTCCAAATCATATCCAGAGGCTATTCATTTCCATTCCTAATGTCTCCTCCCTGGTCGGGGAGCCTCCCTGATGTCCCACCCAATCAGAGGGAGGTAGCAGCCTTCGAAATAAGAGAGCTGCTAAGAAAAAAAGTCATTCAGCACGTCCCTCTCGGGCAATCCGGATCAGGCTTTTACTCCAGGTTCTTTTTGGTGCCAAAAAAAGATGGGGGACTTACGGACGATTCTCGACCTGTCCACACTGAACCTGTCAGTCACCAAAGAAAAGTTCCGGATGGTCACTATTCAATCCATTCTCCCACTTTTACAGGAGAATGACTGGATTTGCTCGATAGACCTCAAGGACGCGTACTACCACATTCTAATGGACAGGCGATCCAGGAGGTTTCTCCGCTTTCGGCTGGGAGCCAGCCATTATCAGTTCAGGGTCCTACCCTTCAGTCTCACCACAGCCCCTGGGGTTTTCACCAAGGTCATGGCAGTTGTAGGGGCCCACCTGAGGCTACAGGGAATACAGGTATTTCCTTACCTGGATGACTGGCTCCTAACCGCCCCCACCAAGCATCTACTATGTTCAGCCAGAGACTACTTCTTACATCTAGCCCACCATCTAGGGATCACCATCAACTACAAGAAATCCTCCCTTCAGCCTACTCAGATCTTGGATTTCATAGGGGCCAGGATAGACACTATACAATCCAAAGTCTTTCTGACAGCGGACAGACTCCGCAACCTAAACCTTCACATTTTGGCTCTTCTACATTCATCAGCCCCTTCAGCGAAATTAGTCCTGAGGGCCCTGGGGTCCATGGCAGCGTCCATCAACCTGTCACTGATTGCACATCTGAATACGAGAATCCTCCAATGGACCTTACAGGTCCAGTGGTCCATCCTACGTCATCCCCTGTCTACACCTATTCCCCTCAGCAGGGTTTGCAGGGAATCTTTAGTTTGGTGGCTCCATTCCAGGGACCTCCGGGAAGGGCACCCCTTCTCCATGTCCCCACCCCAAGTCACAGTGACCACGGACGCATCTCTCCTCAGGTGGGGGGGGCATTGCTTGGGCAGATCCGTCCAAGGCACGTGGACGCACACAGAGACCTCTTTGCATATCAATGTCCTGGAGATGAGGGCGGTGCTTCTAGCGTTGCAGGCTCTCCATTCCCTTCTTCCTCCAGGGACTATTGCAATTCAAACAGACAACATGTTAGTAGTCTGGTACATCAACAAGCAGGGGGGAACCAGATCTTACCCACTTTGCCGAGAGGCCATGAGACTGTGGGAATGAGTGATATCCATCAAGCGCTTTCTCATAGCAACGCACATACTGGGTTGGTCAAACATTCTAGCGGACAGGTTAAGTCAAACTATCCTTTCTCCTTACAAGTGGTCTCTGAACCCCTTAGTAGTGGAACAGATCTTCCTCAGATGGGGTCAACCTTGCTGCGAACTGTTCACGTCGCCTTCGAACACAAAGTGCAGCGAGCTCTTCACTCTAATTCCCCCACCAGGGGAAGCCCCCAGAGACGGTCTGGTTCATGCTTGGCCATCCGGTCTTCTTTATGCTTATCCTCCTCTTCTGTTGATGACAAAATTCTTGCAGAAAGCTCGTCAGTTGGGGAGCAGAGTTATCCTCCTATCCCCATTCTGGCCTCGCCAAACCTGGTTCCCATGCCTACGGTCTCATCTAGTACATCCTCCCTGGATCTTGGATCTCATTCCAGATCTGATTTCTCATCCCTTCAGATTGAAAACCCCCAACCTGGACAACCTCAAGCTCTCGGCTTGGTTGATCCAGTTCCATTAATGGCTAGGACTCCCGGTATCTCATCCTCAGTTAAGGCCATCCTGGTGGCCACTCATAAGCCTTCTACCAGGAAAATCTACAAGAGTAAATGGAAGCGTTTCTCTATCTGGGCAGAGCATAGGAATTTGGATCCTTTTACGCCTCCTATCCCAGCAGTCCTCGACTTTCTATCCCATATTTTTCATCAAGGGGCTAGTTCTTCTACTGTTAAAGTTCAATTGGCAGCTATTTCCCACTTCCATGTTGGAAACAGTTTTGGCCCCCTAGCTTCCTCTAAGATTTGCAAGACCTCCCTGAAAGGAACTTTCCTGTTAAGACCCTCTGTTAAAGATGCAGTTCCTCCATGGGAACCCCTAGTTCTCCAGGCTCTGACTGCCCCCCCCCCTTTGAGCCTGCAGCTTCAGTCGACTTAAAGTATGTATCTTGGAAAGCTGCCTTCCTGATTGCTATTACCTCAGCTAGGAGGATATCGGAGCTTCATACTCTTTGCAGTAAGCCTCCATACATCATCTTTCATAAAGACAGGGTTTCCCTCAGGACTAATCCCTCCTTTCTGCCTAAAGTGGCTTCCAAAGCCAACATCAACCAGTCCATCAATCTACCTGTCTTCTTTCCTAATTATCAGAACAAAGGAGAGTATAGACTTCATTGTCTGGATGTACATAGACAGTTGCTATTTTACTTAAACAGAACAACTAAATTTCTAAAATCAGATCAACTCTTTGTTTCATTTGCTAAGTCCTGTCTGGGTAAGCCAGTGACTAAAGTAACCTTAGCTGGATGCATTTCCCAATGCATCCTTCTCGCATACAGAAGCTCTTGTCGACCTGAGCCCCTGAGGGTTCGAGCTCACTCTACCCGTTCTGTGTCTACTTCTGCTGCCTTCTGGTTGAGGGTTTCTTTGGATGAAATTTGTTCAGCAGCTACTTGGGCTTCCTCTCATACCTTTATTACACATTATAAATTGGATCTAATATCCAGAGGATGCGCATCTTTTGGCTCTGCAGTGCTCCGGAATATCCTTCCATGAGGACCTCCCAAGTTGTTGGTAGCTGGGGACTCTGTCCCACAGGTTGCTTATCAAATGAAGTTAACTACTTCAGATAAAAAAGTTATGTACTCACCATAATGTTCCATCTGAGTAGGTAACTTCATTTGTCAGCAATCAACCCTCCCTCCGTCTCCCTGACCTGTAGTTCATCCTTATAGGATTATTGTGTTCCACTTCCCAGATGGCATCAGGTTAGGATGTTCAGGCGGTTTGTCCTTTGGTTAGTGTGGTATTCTGTGATACTATGGCAAACTCGATCTGAGGACTAGAGGGAGGTAGCAGGGTATTATGGGTAGGGGAGGAGCTTGGAGCTCGGATCTTTGGCTAGGAAAGCTGCCGGCTCGGATCCGATACCCACAGGTTGCTGACAAATCAAGTTACCTACTCAGATGGAACGTTATGGTGAGTACATAACTTCTTTATCTGAAGTAGTTAACTTCATTTTTTTGAGATGCCTGGCTTTTCTTAAAAAGGCCTCAGTGGTCATTAGCCTAGTAAACACTTATGAACCTATGAAAAGATGATAACCACAACCTTCCTGTCTAGTCCAAAATGTTGTTATTGCATACATTCCACAGGGTAAAATGAAGACCCTGTTTAGCATTGATGAAAGTAACATTTTTTTTTTAGGTCTTTTGCATCTTCTCACCATCGAGCCCCTCCTTCACTGCTCAGTCAGCCCATTCATTACTCCAACTCAAGGGATCTGTTTTATGAGTTTGTCTTCTTTCATCTGTGGGGGAGATTGTGGAAGTCCCCGGAATGGTGCTGTCATCCTGAGGGTACTGGGGTTTTCTGAAACCCTAACTTTTTCTTCCAATGTGCTGACATATGTGTTAGGCTGTATTGGCAATGAGGAGTGGCTTGAATGCATGTCCCACCCCAGGGTGATATAGCACCTGCTTGCTATTCTCCCACCACTCACCCCCTACTAGCTTGACATTTCTTCTATGCCCAGCCTGCATCATGCACCTGAGACTCTATCCAAACTTGGGTTGCCTGGGCTGCAGTCAGGGCTCCATCTCTCTGTGCCATGCGTAGGGCTTGTAACTGAAAGTATCTTTATTTCTTAGTTATAAATATAATTTTTTGAGGACTACTGCTACAACTAGATTATCATGTCATAATTCTCAAATGCAGCAGAAGAGTTTTCCCAAAACTATGTGATTTTTTTTTGACAAATCAGTCAATTTGTCCAAGCCAGCCACACTAAAGCCCAACAGGCTGAAATGAATTTGGCAAGCTAACACTTGCTTGAAGTCATTGTATCATTTTCTTTCACATGCAGTGACCTTTGAGCTGTTATACTAAAATGGGGGATATAAACAATTTCTAATAGCATACAGAGTAAGATGGCTTTTCCTCCTTGAATTTAACTTTTACTTACCTATAATTTCAACTGATTTTAGCTGGATATAGAAAAACAGAGAGATTGACACAGTCAGTCAGACATTTTAAAATAAGAGAACTCTAAAAGCTAACCTAACTGTGTGTCTGTCTGTCTCCCTGTCCCTCTTCATTGACATTCACTTGTCTGAACACAACAGTGAACATAACTCTCAAACTCTTCTCTAAAATCAGGGACAAAGTCAAAAGGATTCAAAGACAAAAGCACAGAATTAGGGACAATTCTTAACTATTGACAGTGTTCACTTAAAAATTTCAGAGGAATGGCATATACTAATCAGTCATGTGCTCTCTCTCTCCCAGAGATGCCTCCATAAAGGCATCTATCACCAGTCAGTTCATAAAATGTCTTGTATGTGTGTCTCAGTATGACTGGCCCTAACATTTCACAGTAGTTAATACAGCCCCAAAGCCATATTTATCTTTCAGCATGTAAACGTAATATGGGGATCAGGAGGTGGGATGGAATTACTAGCCACACCAGGGATAATGCACTTGTCCTGTAACAGCAGCAAACCAGTATGAAAATCAGGGAGTGTGGGAACCACTAGCCATTAAGGATATTACACTTGTACCATAATGGCAATTAAAACTAGTATGAGGTGTGTTGTCCTCACTCTGGACCAGTAATCAAGGAGCCTCAATCCTCACCATGAACACTGGAAAGGGACGTTCACTTGGAACAAAAATGAATATGCCCAGTATTTCCAGATGCAGCTCTCTGCATCAAGCACAATTTCCCTTAAGAGCACACAGGGAACACACTCAGTCCATGGTCTGGGTTTCTCTCTCTGTCTCTCCCCAGGTCTCCAGTAAGCCTTCCTATTGGCACAGTTGTAGAGTTAAGTCCTCAGTTGAGTGTCCAAGCCAGGTCCGCTAGCACCCTCTCTGTGAAACCAGTGCTTCATGTCCCTGTTCCAAGTATCTCACACACACACACCCTCCCACCTGAGAAAGGCTGGCATAGATTTATTAGCTATGCCTCATCTGCCCAGACTATAAGGTAGTTACACTACCACAATACACCTCAAAGACAGCTACTCTAAGTCTCTTGCAAAGGTGAAATTAATATTAATACTAATGGTAATGGACTTACTGCTTTGATTCTCCTTCTAAACTACCTTAACAGTTCTTCTGTATTTTTGCTTCTTTGATTCTATCTACCTCCTCTATTCCTAATACTCTTTTTAATGCCTCAATTTCTGGGATCTCTCTTTTGCATTGCAGTTTGATTACCTATTTTAACCTTTATTGTTTATACTATTTTTTGTGCTTAGTATATTTTACTTAACTCCTGTTAATTTTTACTTGCATACCTTGTACTAGAATAATTTACTTGCATAAGTTTTACTATTGAATATTTTATTTGCATATTCTGTACTATGGAGCATTTCTCCCTGGGCCTCCACTGAGAAAGGACGCACGCTCATTTGGACTATCCTGGTCAACAAATGTCACATAAATAATGTTGACCAAATCGCAGGCTTTTAGGAGTGACCACAGTGTAATCAATAGATATAAGTACTCTCAAAGGTTAAAATATTCTCTAAAGGACCAGCCACAATGAAAAGCTTAAATATATTTAATAATAAATAATAAACGAACATGAAAATACTAAATATCTATTTACAATAAACACCAGAGTTTCAATCACAGGAAATATTAAAAATAACACAGGTGGACAGGCTCACACAGTTACAGAAAAATATTACTTAACTAATCTCACTATATTTTCCTGACTAATCTAAAGAATTATTCTTCCCTGGTTACTTACTAGAGTAAGACAAGATGAAGTAGGTGAGAGATCCTTCTTTGTTAGATTACAAAAACAGAGTGCCCTGAGACTTCAGTCTCACCTTGTATTAAACATTAGTTTTAGTGATGGATTACAGAATAACATCACATAGATCTGGTCATCTGACTTCTGGTTCTCATGCTTTCCTCCTTGGCTCGAAGCTGTCAGGACTGATCACATATGTGTCAATAATAAACACACAGAAAGCCTTGCTAAGATCTGCTGCTGCTTCTGGAAGTCATAAAACAATTTCAAACCTCCACCCTTATAGTGTAGCAATTAATTCACCCCAATGACAATACAGGAAGCTTCCAAGTACAGACTTTTTGTCTCTGGCTGCATTGAGAACTGTAAGATACAATATTTATGGCCCAAATTATGTAATTTAATGCCTTCCTATTTTTCAAAGTCAGGTGGATTGAGATTAACCCCATCTCTTCCAGTATCCTCTATTACAATATATAAATTTCAATAGTTACAATAATACATGTACATTTCTTCCTCTGTCCAACAGGACACACTGTTGATACATTTTTAACACAAGCAACTTTACAAATACATTTTCAACACACACATCTGTATAAATCAGTTTGATATTCAAATAACATATAATTCTTTACTAAATTCCAGCTAGCTGTGCTGGAATATGTTACACATCCACTGCCCTACTTTTCCTGGCATAGCTGGCAATACCACACATCGTCACATGGGGATCAGAAGGGTGAGGGAAAACTAGTCACTAGGGATACTACATTTGTGCTGTAATGGTACTTAAACTAGTGCATGGATTGAGGGGTGGGGGAACAACTATCCATTAGGGATACTACACTTGTGCTGTAATGGCACTTAAACTAGATCAGAGATGGGGGTGACCATTAGCCATGAGGGATACTACACTTATGCCACAATGGCCTTTAAATTAGCACAGGGACTTGGGGGACCAATAGACACCATGGAGTACTCTAAACTCTTTTGTCTTAACAGCACTTAAACTAGTAGGGGGGGATCAGGGGTGGGGGGACCACTAGACATCAAGCATATGACCTATAACATGGGACTGCATCTTTCTGTAATAACTTAGGGTCATAACAGGAGATATAGGGGAAGGGACAGGTATGCAGACTACGTTGTGTGTGTGTGTTTACGTGTGCACAAATACACAGACACCTGCATATATATGAATAAAAGAATGCATGTTGCATGCACTTATTTATTTTATTTGGTTTCCTGCCAAATCTCATCTCACATCTTCCCAAAACAGGTACTTAATGATCATAATGTTTAACTAGCCAGCTCCCTGCAAAAAGAGAATAACCTAGGGCCCTTACAAGCCTAGCCAAGTTCTGCCTTTGTTTCCACAATCAGCACCTATTGTCCCTATCCAAGAGAGACACAAGTGGAACCCCTGAGGTGAACTTATGGTTACCCATTCAATCGTCCAGAGTGCGCTTGAAGAGGGCCAAAGAAGTGCTCTGCTTGGCATGAATTGGGAGTCTGTTCCACAGGTATGGTAACCTCTGGGAGTCAGACCTGTCCCTCCAGCAGGTTTTATTCATGTCACATACCAGGTTAAGGTCTTTATTATTTATTTCCAGTTTGATAACCGGGGAGGTCCACTGGGCTCAAGGAGCTCTTTTTCAGTGGAGGCCCAGGGAGAAAAGCTCCGTATTACACACAATTAAACAATCATGGAATTATATAATTTTATAAAACAAACATAAAATAATATGATGAGATATAGCAAATTACAAATGCAAACAAGAAAAAAAATAAAAACATAAACGCAATTCATTACATACATACATAGTTAGAGAAGCATTTGCACG
>NC_056730.1:902674641-902679641 GCF_019279795.1 Protopterus annectens
ATTATTCTTTTGCCGTGCAACTTCCACCGTGCAGGGAAACCTTTTCTTGAATGCTACACATCTGCCAAATATCTGGACATAACATCACATTAGGGAAAATACATTGAGCTGCTAGCCATGTCACCAAGCAATATCCAAACTATAGGCAGACAGACACAACAGAAAAGCAATCTTGCTATGGGGAATACACATGTAATTGCAAATGTACCAGGCACTCCAGGGATGTAACAGCACTGAGAAACAGACAAAAGTGTGAAAGTGCATACAGTATAAGGAGTGTGTGAACCAAACTGTCATCATGTTTGATACTCCATACTACCCCTACATATAATGGCCCAATACACAGTGTAGTATGATGCCTGACTGTGCTATGGGGCATGTCACAGTCTTACCCTACAAAAATGTAACACTTGATAGAGCACCAGAAACTGGATCCGCATGCAAAGGCAGATAGAAAAGGAAACATAACACTTACATCTACCTCACCAAGAAATATATTCACAATACACTGCTACACAATCCTGACAGTCTGTCAACAATAGCCAGAAATACAAAGACCTCCCAACTGTACACACTTCCAAAGAATGTCTAGGTCTTGTCATCATATATAAGGCCTCTTACACATAAAATGTCTGACAGTCTGATAACTAACTGGGATGATATTACAAATTACGTCACTAAGTAATGATATACCATATTTCTATGCCTCTGACTGCATGATATATGGACAACGTTTGACATACTCATAGACAGAGGCCTAAACACAGCTCCGGGATGGAGATATTGCTGTTATAAACTGAGAAATTAGCTGGTGTAGGTCTAATCCTATCCTCCCTGTCACACACAGTGCACATGTTAACATCCCACACTCTGCTGTGTCCAGCCCTGAATTCTGCCTGTCTGTACAATCCCACTGTCTGCAACCAATATAATGTAGCCAGTCACACTACCCTCCTATAGACTTTACATATCACTCTTAATGGTACTTGACTGTCACAAATAAACTCCTGATTCCCCTCCCCACCACACACAATCTGCCTGTATTCTCGTACACCTGTCCCCCACACTGCCCATGACTCTGAAGTGGTGTTCCCAAGTAGTTAGACCTATTCACCTTCCAAACTGTACGCCCTGCATTGTCACCATTCCTCTATCCCCCACCCCATTCACATACATGTATTCTCACTTAGTTCTGCTGACCATCATTCCTCCCCACTCTACAGCATAACCCCACCTCCCCTGGGTCTCCCCAGCCTGTCTCCTAATCTCACTACAGACCACAATGTCATCTGCAAACTGCACAGTCAACAGGGGCCCCTGTCTGATCATGTCTGTCAACCTGTCCCTCACCACTGCAAATGTGAAAGCACACACAGCTGACCCCTGATGTACACCTACCTCTACCTTAAATCCACCTGTCATGTCAAAACCAGAAATCACTGCTGTCACACTAGTCTCCTACATATCCTGTGGTGTCTGACAGGCTTGTCTGGCACCCCTGACCTCCACATACAATAAAACAACTACTCTCCAGGCAGCATGTCATATGATCTCTGTAGGTGCACATAGACACAATGCAGCTACATCTCAGCCTCAGTGCAGAGCTCCGTCAACACTTGTGGATCAACAGTTGCATCTGTACCGCTCTTACCTGGCATGAAACCATACTGCAAATCATCAATCATCACCATGTTCTCAACCTAGCTGCCATCACCCTTTACCATTACCTCATCCTGTGACTGATCAATGTTATCCTTCACTTGTTACTACAGCTCTGCAGACTACCCTTGTTCAGATAAGCAGTAGCCATACATATTCACCAACATCTCATACATCCTCTCACTTTCCAAGATTACAGTAAACAATCCAGTTAAAAATACCACTGCCAGGTCTCAGAAACACCTCCAGGCATCCACAGGTATGCCACCTGGAACAACAGCCTTTCCACTGTTAACCCCCCTCATAGCTATCCTTACATTCTCCTTGATAATCTGTTGCACCTCCTGATTAACCATACCCACCTCAGCCAACCTTCCCTCCCTTCCCCATTTTCCTCATGGAACAGGCCATCAAAGTGATGTTTTCATATGTTCTAAACACACTCCTAGCTTGTATGTTAAACCCATATTCCTTTATCACCCTTTTGTGCTGCACATCCTTCCTAGCTGTGTGCCTTTGTCTAGCCAATAGCTACAGGCCCTATACACCATCCATGCTGTCCAACAGTACATATGACCCCAGACTCCACATCTGTATGTCACACTCCACATCCATAGCCATGTCCAACACTCTCTTTGCCATGCACCCCATCTCTTTATACTCATGTCTACTCTCTACATCTGTATGTCAATCTCACTTCTCCTTTGCCAACACCTTTCTCTGCATACTCCCCTGTACTTCTTCATTCCACCACCACGTGTGTAGGAGCAGTCACCATCTGGGCAGCATGTCAACCTGTGTCTGATTGAGCATAGTAGGTCACAGGTGCATTAATGTAATGCTCAGTATGAGTACAAATAGGGCACATCCACTGAGGGCAATTGGAAGGCCATCCCCACATATGTCTGTGATCTCACAGGCAACTATCCAACCCACCCTGTAATGGAGGGCAGCCACAGCACATACACACACACCATAGCTAAAGACGAGTAGCTTTGGACATGTTTAGGACAAACATCACCTCGCTGGCTCGACATCAGTTTAGAAGGATATGCACACCACATGCACTCCTACCCTCACCATTAATCAGGTGCAAACTGCCTACTTACACATAATGCTATGCATGTCCATACAATTCTGCTAGGTACTGGAGCATTATATGATGTAATGTTGTGGCTACTGATACTCATTACTAGAGAGCTGTCTCTGTAAATAACTATGGACAATGTCTGATGTCCTGTGATGTTTTTTTCCCTGTTTATGTCTTTCAGGTGTAATGCATAGGCTTCCAGCCTATGATGTCCAGGAGACAGCAGCCATAACTGAGGCCACCCTGGAACACTACCACACCCTCTTCAGTCGGGGTCACCAACACCAGCAGGAGAGGACAGCCCTCTGGAAAGACCTCACACAGAGAGTGAACACCTTGGGGAACCTTGACCACATGTATGAACAGGTCAGGCATAGAGCACCTGACCTGATTCTGCATGCATGGCAACAGGCTGCTGCAGTGGCGAGGGACTATTCCGCTACTGGTGGGGGGCCAGCCAGAGAGGCCCCACTTACAGCAATGGAGGAGCTCCTTGCCAACCTTGGGATGGCCCACAGAGAACAACCACTACAAGATGTAGCTGTCATGGAGGTGTGTGCCACCCAGGAAACCGGCGAGGAGCATCCAGGTAAGGCAAAAGTCCATATCAGTGTACTGAGGTTACATTTCAACTGTGTAGTAACAGTCTTTAGATGCAGATGTCATTGCAAATTAGAGCACTGGGTGGGGTTTAGTAATGCACACGTGCCCATTTCAGGTGAAGAATAACAAATAGTGTAATATAGTGTAGACTGTACCTGTGCATACATGTAGCATTGCTCCTGGACCGATGGCTATTGTGAAGCTGCTGACAATACCTCTCCCTCACATTACCTAGGTACCTCTCATTAACATGAAGCACAGCAGCCTGAGGCCTGTAAGTATGAGATCTTCTTGTGGCTTACCAGTACCCCAGGCATTTTAAGGTAATGCATGTGGCCATGCACTGAACTGTTATAGTCAGCAAAGTGCATTTATCTGCAAGATCACCTGTGGTGGGGTTCACTACATGATATCACAGGGGCCTATTTGCATGAGATGTCACATATCAGTAGCATAACTCACAAACCTGTTAATGCAAGGCATCTGGATAATGATTGCCAAAATGTGGGGACACAGTGCCAATAGTAGGGACATGTTGTATACAGTACTGTGAGACAGTGCATATAAAAGGTGTACACACATGTCACAATGCCAGGTATGTGTGAGATATGACAATGTGAGCACAATACACAAGACCAAAGTCGTACAACCTGCCATGTGACCTATAATTTGTACATTGCAAATGTGAAACATACACCTCTGTTAGGGGAACATGTATGTGGAGTGAAAACAGTCCAAGAAGCTAGATGCATATGTGTGGACAGGAGGAAGCTCATACTGGGGTATATCAGCGTGTGATACAACCACAGCAGTTGACCAGATTGGGTACACACCTGGCATCAGTCATGGACTCCTGCAGTACCTGCATATAACAGTCAGCTCACATACCAGGATTATCCCAATGCAGACCCACAGTTGCCTTCTACAGCAAAAGCCATGGTTCGCATACAGCCTAACATGCTGCAAAGGGCTTGAACACTATGGACACATACACACAGCATCGCATATGCCATGGAACACAGTGCAGATAGTCATGAAAAGGTGTACTTGCAACAGTGACAGTTTGAAGAAGTGGACATCCCTACACATATGTTGGGAAAATCATCCCAGAAATGTCCAGGGAGGCTGCCAGGAGCCATACAGCAGGGGTATCAAACATCTTTGGCAAGTACTGGGTGTGTACTATATATGACAACAGTCTTCCATGGACTCCACATGTCTTGGGTATAGGGTGTGTTTCAACAATGGCAGCTGTTTCTCACAACACACAACAGCCAGTTCTGAGTAATGTCTAGACAACAATACATCAACTTTTCAAAACACATGTGTGGAAATGTGTGAAGGTGTTATGAGACCAGGGTTGAACTCTCTTTCTGTACAATTTGGTCATGTTGGTTTGGCACAGTAACAGCACTGCACAACAGCAGAACAGCACTACCCACACAGTGAAGCAGGGTGATGGCAGTGTCCTGCTTTGGGTTTGCTGTCCACCAGCTTGAGCTGGGGCTGTAGCCAAATCGGACTGTATTATGACCACTTCCAAACACCAGTCCCTTGTGGCTATGATCTGTCTGGTGCCTGCCACATAGCTGTGGATGGGGAAATATCCCAACATTGCACACAACAATGGGCCATACCCTACATCCAA
>NC_056730.1:902682141-902684641 GCF_019279795.1 Protopterus annectens
GATGACATTCCAAACATATCACTTAGTACAGTCATTCAACAGTAGGGAAAGGAGTCTGTGGAATTTGTCATGTACTCTATACATACATGTATATATGTATGGAGATGCATATATGTGGACAAATCTATGCATAATATGCACACACACACACACACACACACACATATATATATATATATATATATATATATATATATATATATATTTAGACAGGTGAATAGATGCATATATATATATATATATATATATATATATATATATATATATATATATATATATATATATATGTATATATGTCTATGTATACAGAAATATACAGACATATATGTTAGCTACAAACACATGCAATCTGAGGGTCATGCTGCTGCACACTAGATGTTTACATTTGAAAATGCAATGGGGAACTATGACACCTGTGCTGTAACAGAGACCTGGTTGAAGGCAGCAGGAAGCACCCCTGCACTACCAGCCTTTTACCCATTCCACATCTTTTGGCTGTAGAACTGTGACTGAAGCTCCAAAGGTGGTGGTGCTTCCATATTCATTAAGGAGGCACACACCTCCAGAGTGTTGATCAACTTAAACATTACAGATCCTGCAGGCATAGGTAACATTGGGTAGGACAGTGGTTCAGGTCGTAGCCTGCTATAGGTCCCCAAACATGTCCCAACACTCACACTCCATGTCCCTAAACACCCTGGAGGATAATATTGGCCAACCTAACACTCACATACTGGTTGACTTCCACTAGCCCAACATTAACTGGGAAAGCTACTCATGTAATAATGCACATGCCCATCACATCGTCCTGGTCCTTCCTAACATGGGTGACTGTTGCTCGACACCAATAGTCAACTCCTCCTTGTTATATATGAACACTTATTAATCACCTTTGGAAATCCATGACCCTCTCACACCCCCTGCACAGGTAACCACCATGAAAAGCCTTTCCAATGCTGAATATGGCCTCATAACAACAGAGGTGGCTAACTTCACGGCAGCCATGCAACTGGAGACTAGGTGCATGACAGCTGAATCAAACAAAAATGCACTATGAACATGTACACAGATGCATGGGTTCTGCCATACCCACTACAACCAGGGCCCTCACCTCCAATAAAAGGATGCTGATCTGGTGGTCTCCTGCCATACAGACACTGTACAACAGAAGGAGGGGAACCAATATGGAATAATGTGAAGTCCCAAGACTGCAAATCAACCCTTATCAGCCTCAATTGAAGGCTGAGTTCCCTCATAAAATACTACAAAGTTAGCTGTGAGAACAGAATTGGAGCACATAGCGAAGACAAACACAAGGTCTCATAGAGTTATGTTAAGAATCTCTATGGCAATAGCAAGATTTGTTCTGAGCTACTAGACAAAGGAACCTCCCAGACTGAGCCAACAAATACTGCCAATATACTGGCTGGCATCTTGAGTACAGACATTACCCCTCACTCCCCCCAAAGGACCAATACCAGTACACCACAAGGCACAGTATTACAGCAGCACAGGTTAAAACACCACTGTCCAAGGCCAAGAAAATTGTTTCTATGGGACCTGAGAATATTCCTGGCAATGTTCTACATGAACTACAGAGTGACTTGGCACGTTACCTGTGTGCCCTGTTGAAGCACAGCCTCACCTAAGGCTTTGTCCCTACTGAATTGTACACTACTACAGTCACCCCTCAAATGAGGTGTAACTACAGATCCTGGGAAATATCGCCCCAACTGCCTGACAAGTCTGTTATGTGAAGCTATGGAATGCATGATCATGCACCTAATAAACAGGGATATGGGAATCTGCAGACTCAGGATCCTACACAGTTTACCTTTGTGAGGGGTAGGTCATACCTGCTCATTTCACTTAGTCAACTTCTTGGTCTCAGTCACCTGAGCTGTGGATGAAGGCAAGATGACACATACAGCCTACACTGATCTGGCCAAAGCCTTTCATAACATTCCCGACTCACTAACTAGGTGGGAACAGAGGCACAAACACAGGGGTAGATTGGATATACTGCTGTCATACATCGAGACAGTTGCAGATGTCACTGGGTTCATTGTAACATCCTTTATGAGGAATATGACATCTGTAATACCCATATATGTGAGTATTTAATGACTGCACCCCACAGAGTCCACAACTGATTTACCAAGGACACCAACTGTCTGGTGAGCACACAAAACATAACAGGCAGACATGTGGCCAGTCTGTGGACAGCGTGCCAGTGGAGAGGTATGTCAGAGATATATCACTGTGAGTTGTGACGTCACACACTAAATGCATGTCCACACAAACCCTGTCAATCTATTAATCCAATATGTGTATAACAACACTGATGACATAGAATCTGTTCACAAATCTGGGGATATGTTCCCCATGTTGTTTGGCTGTCTCCACATGTCATGTCCTGTGATGTATTGCCACCCACGGTATGTGAATCTGTAGGCCACCTCCTCTGTAATGTTCCTCACACAGGCAAGGCAACACATTA
>NC_056730.1:902689641-902777141 GCF_019279795.1 Protopterus annectens
GCATCAATGGGGCTAGATGGTGTCCCAGGCTACGTCTTGCATGAACTACAGAATGAACTACCCCCCCCCACCTAAACAGAATGTTCAACCTCAGCCTCTCCACAGACTATGTGCCCATAGAATGGCGCACAGCAACAGTTATTCCTCTCCACAAAGGAGGGGCCACAACTGACCCTGGTAACTATCGTCCCATAAGCCTGACTAGCCTGGTCTGCAAGGCTATGGAGTGCATCATCATGGAACTCATTAACAAAGACATTGGGAACCTCCAAACACTTGACCCGACCCAGTTCGGCTTTGTTAAGGGCATATCATGCCTACTAAACCTGGTTGACTTATTCGAGACAGTCACCAAGGCCATAGATGAGGGGAAGGTGGTTCACACAGCCTACCTTGACCTCGCCAAGGCTTTTGACACCATTCCCCACTCGGGTATTACAAAAAAAACTCACCAGCCTGAACATAAACCCTTACATCACAAGATGGGTTGCCAACTGGCTTACAGACAGAACTTACAGGGTAAAAATAGCGGGCTCCAGGTCTGACTCTAAACCAGTCACAAATGGTGTCCCGCAAGGCTCGGTCTTGGGACCCCTGCTGTTTGGCATATACTTCTCAGAAGTACAGGCAAACACAGGCAGACTATGGCTAACCAAGTTCGCCTATGAATGCAAACTGGGAGCCATAATTGACTCTCCAGCTGACAAGGACATCCTCCAAAAGGGCCTTACTGAGACGGACACCTGTGTCAAAGTCATGGCCTCAAGCTAAATGCCAAAAAATGTATAGTCATCCCATTTGGAAAAAACAAAACACCCACAAATTACCACATAGTTGGCAGCCCCCTTAATACAGAAGAGGTAATAAGAGATCTGGGGACCCAGGTAGATAGTAATCTCTCCGTTGAATCCACCAAAGTGCAGAAAATATGATGGATAACATCCACTTTTTAAAGAATACAGTTTATTATATCCACTCCAAAACAGAAACAGCCAGAAACAAAACCAATTAAAGCATGAACGCATTCATAACACCACAAGCGTTTTCGTCATTAAAATTGACTTCATCAGATGACCAGCATGTTTAATTACACCATTTTATATGTTTACTACACTGCTAAAACCAATAAAAGCTTGGTGATTCATTTAAATAGACCAATAGCTGCCAAAGGAAAAACCATTAAATAGAAAAATAAAAAATGTTCACTTTATACTTTAAAAATTTAATTTATCTAAGCAATAGGGTAACATAAATGGTTTTGTTTTTTTAAAGTATAAAGTGAACATTTTTTATTTTTCTATTTAATGGTTTTTCCTTTGGCAGCTATTGGTCTATTTAAATGAATCACCAAGCTTTTATTGGTTTTAGCAGTGTAGTAAACATATAAAATGGTGTAATTAAACATGCTGGTCATCTGATGAAGTCAATTTTAATGACGAAAACGCTTGTGGTGTTATGAATGTGTTCATGCTTTAATTGGTTTGGTTTCTGGCTGTTTCTGTTTTGGAGTGGATATAATAAACTGTATTCTTTAAAATGTGGATGTTATCCATCGTATTTTCTGCACTTTGGTGGATTTTATGGTTTATTTGTGCAGTTAATCCACTTATTTTCGACATATTAATCTCTCCTTTGACAATCATATTGCCAAAGTAGTTAGGAAATCCTTCTATGTGGCCCATCTAATTACTAAAGGGTTCACATCTAGAAATAAAGAGGGTATAGTGCCCCTCTAATCACTCATCAGACCCATCATAGAGTACAATGCCCCATTTGGTATGTACCTCACAAGACACTTCCAACAGCTGGAAAGACCACAAAAGTACCTCATCAAGAGGATTACTGGCCTCAAACATACGTCCTATGCAGCCCGACTGAAAAAACTCTGGCTGTACTCAGTGGCATATCCCTTACTCAGAGGTGATCTCTGCCTGACTTACAAAGCCATGTACAACTCAGAATTGATGGGCATGCTCCACCTAAAGAAATCCAAGTCACTGCAAGCTACGTGCGCTAGTGAGCTAAACCTCACCACAACAATAAAGAGAACATGCTGGAAGGATAGATTCCTGTCACAGAGACTCCCCATGCTTTGGAACAAAATTCCAAACTACACTAGGCAGAGCCCCTCACTAACACTCTTCAAGAGAAACCTTAACGAGTGGATGGGTAACAGAAAATACACCCCTGGGATCACTTCATTGGCTCTGCTTGACAGAGGATCAGTTAATTAATCAATGGGGTGGCGAAAGCCAACACACTCTGGCTAGTCTTATAAATGCCCTCGGGCAGATAGCCTAGCACCTACCTTTGAACCTATGAACCTATATATATATATATATATATATATATATATATATATATATATATATATATATATATATATATATATATATGTGTGTGTGTGTGTCTGTATATATATATATATATATATATATATATATATATATATATATATATATATATATATATATATATATATATATATATATATATAGGTCCCCTTCACATGACTGACTTTTCACAAAGTCGAAATTTATATGGCTGAGACCATATGATCGACTTTTGAAAAGCCAACTATGGGGAACTGCTATCTCCGTACAGTGCAGAATGGGAAAATTTCCCTCTTCTGCACTGTAGTGTGATCTCGGAGTTGGTATATTTAAGTTACGGGGCATGTGGAGGGTGTAGCCCCCCCTGCTAACAATTTTAGTTAAGTGTTCCTTGTGTTTTTATGTTTACTTTACATGTCCGGCTTTCTGAACATGTAAAGTAGACCCATATGCATATATATATATATATATATATATATATATATATATATATATATATATATATATATACATATATAAAACATATACCCTTGACATAGTGGCGTCATACCTCAGGACCATAACTCTCAACATCTTAGTGCAAGGGAATGTCAGGGGCTGTGTCACCATACAAATTGTGAAGGAAGGCTGTTCTGAAACTAACAAGTACGCCATCAGTTACTGACAGACATCATAAAATCATCATAGTGAAGTACCACACAAACCACAGTAATGATCATGTAGAATACAGAAGAAATATGAGCAATAAACATGGACAGTCTGAAATAATCTGCTCAGTCAGGAGGTATACACAGAACTTAGTGCAAGAAATGTGGAACAAGCCTGACAAAGGGGATGTTTAAAGCCATGAAAATGGGGATATATCACAACTACTGGACTAGAGAAGCTTACACAGTTGATGCATTCACACCCTCCTGCCTGTCCTAACAATATTAACCGGAGGAGCAGAGGTCCCAAGCCACATACTTCCCACTAGTTAGTGACATACATTGTCACAGCAGCCCACTGCTTTGTCAGAAATACACAACACATATGGTGGCCAGGCAACAGTACATCTGACAAATATCTGGACATAACATCACACTAGGGTAAATACACTGAGCTGCTAGGCATGTCACCAAGCCCTGTCTACACTACAGGCAGACTGCCACAACACTAACCCAATTTACCTATGGGGGAATACACATCCCATTGCAAATATAGCAGGCACTACAGGCATGTAACAGCACAGAGTAACTGACACCAGTGTGAAAGTGCATACCCACAACCAATCTCAACACAGTCACAGTCACATAATGGTAAGCCTAAGTAATAGTACAGTATATGGACTGTGTGAATAACAGTCATCGTCATGTTTTCCACTCACACACTAACCAACACATACTGGCCCAATTCACAGTGTAGTCTGATGTCTGACTGTGGTATGGGACATGTCTCAGTTTGGCCCTACAAACATATAGGCTGATAAGGTATCAGAAACTGGAGCAGCATGCAACATCAGATAGAACAGGACCAAGAACACTGACATCTACCCCAGTCTGTACACAGGCCAAATAACATAATCACAATATACAGCTACATAATACAGACACTCTGCCAACAATCACCATAAGTACACAGACCTCACCACTGTACAGACTACAACAGAATGTCCAGGTTTTGTCCTCAAATATTAGGGCTCCTATACATTACATGTCTGGCAGTCTGATATATCACTGGCTTGATATCAGGAATTATGTCAGTAAATAATGGTATACTGTACATATCCACCTCTTACTGCATGACATATGAACAAAGGGTGACAGACTTAGGGGACTGATGCAGAAACACAGGGCCAATACTGACATATTGCAGTTATAAACTGAGAACATTGCTGGTGTAACAGGGTTTGTTGTGATATATCTCTTCTGAGGGCTATGAAGTCAGTAACACACATGGATGTTACCATTTACTGACTACAATCATCAGAGTATTCTACTGCATTTATAAAGACAGAAAATGCGTGAGTGACACACCAGATCTAAGACTCCAAACTCTGGCCAGTCTGCAGATAGCCCTACAGGTGAGAGTTTTCTCAACCACATAATACTGTCATGCCAGAATTTAAATCATGCAGAACAGCCATATCCACACAAACCCTGTTAAACCAACATTGCTTCAAATATAGAACAGCAATACTTATATTCTGTCCCCATGTCTGGAACATCCCCCTCCAGTTTGCTGTCCTGTCTCCACAGTGTTTGTTGTTAGAGGTATTTCCAACTACCCTCTGTGATGCTGTTTGTCACACACTCACATGAAGTCATGCTCGCAGTGAAGGTGAAGGGCCAACACCCACTTTCAGTGCTTACTTATAGGAGTGTGTTTCCATGCAATTGGCTATAGGAATGATACCACAGCTGTTCCACATGTAATTAGCAGGTGGAGGACTCCAATTTGTGCACAGGCCATCAGCTGATCATAAGCATTACCTACCAATGCAAAGCTCCTGCCTATGCAAAACAGATGCATTCTTCCACATCTACTGGGGGGGGGGGGGCAGAGGGAAAGAAAGAAAGGATTAGAGAAAGAGCCAAGCATGTTTGTGTATGATCTGTAGGTGGAGAGAGATCTCTGGGTATTATAATGGTTGCCTCTACATACATTTATGGCTGTTGATTGTCTATGACAACCTCTACATGTTTGACAACTGTTGGCCTTGTAATGTCACATTGGGACATATGGGTCCTCCATATGAGGATGTAGCAAAACCCACCCTGCAATGGAGCCTGTTATTACAAAATCACACCACCAACCCCACAGGATACTACAGGCAAACACACACACATACCAGTGCTGTTTCTCAAACCCCTACCTAGCTATGTATTGGTACTACAGTGTTACACAGTTATTGCATGTGCCACAGAGCTTATATGTTGGAGAGCTGTCCAAAGGTATCTTTGAAGGTGAGTGACATCAGCTGCAGTGCTAAAGGAGGGGATAGGGCAGTGTAGGAAGTGTGAATGACCGGAAAATCAGGTGTCAACAAAGACACATGCACTCTCACGCACATTATCACAATTGCCAGGACCAGGATTAGAACTCCTACTTAACTAGTTTAATACACTACAGTAGTGCACAATTATCACGAGTGCTACAGAGCTTATAAGGCTGAGACTTGGCCAAAGGGTTATTTCAAGGTGATTGACATCAGCAGGCATGCTAAATTAGGGCACTGGCAGGTGTGCTGAGTGTGAATGGCCTCAAAATCATTTGCCTCCACACACACACACACACACACACACACACACACACACACACACACACACACACACACACACACACACACACACACACACACACATTATCATAGTTGCCAGGATCAGGATTAGAACTCCTACCCAACTAGTTTACTACATTACAGTATTACACAGTTATCATGAGCACCATGGATCTTATAGGGCTGAAACTTGGCCAAAGGGTTATTTCAAGGTGACTGACATCAGCAGGCATGCTAAAGTAGGCCAATGGCAGGTGTGTGGTGTGAATTGCCTCAAAAGCCTTCATCTCCACAGACACAAACAATCACAGTTGCCAGGATCAAGATTAGACTCCTACCTACCTAGTTTGCTATACTACAGTATTATGCAGTTATCATGAGCACCACAGAGCTTATAGAGCTGAGACTTGGCCAAAGGCTTATTTCAAGGTGACTAACATCAGCAGGCATGCTAAAGTAGGCCAATGGCAAGTGTAGTGTGTGTGAATGGCCTCAAAATCATTAATCTCCGCACACCCACACACACACACACACACACACACACACACACACACACACACACACACACACACACACACACACAGTTGTCAGGACCAGATTTAGAACTCCTACCTAACCAGTTTGTTACACTACAGTATTGCAGTTATTGCAAGCACCACAGAGCTTATAGGGGTGAGATTTGGCCAAAGTGTTATTTAAAGGTGACTGACATCAGCAGGCATGCTAAAGTAGGCCAATGGCAGGTGTATTGAGTGTGAATGGCCTCAAAATCATTCATTTCTGCACACACATACACACACACACACACACACACACACACACACACACACACACACACACACACAAAATCACAGTTGCCAGGACCAGGATTAGAACACCTCCCTAACTAGTTTGTTACACTACAGTATTACACAGTTATCACAGCTTGTAGGGGTAAGATTTGGCCAAAGGGTTATTTCAGGGTGACTGACATCAGCAGGCATGCTAAAGTAGGCCAGTGGCAGATGTAGTGGTGTAAATGGCCTCAAAATCATTCATCTCCACACACACACACACACACACACACACACACACACACACACACACACACACACACACACACACACACACACACACAAAACCACAGTTGCCAGGACAAGGATTAGAACTCCTACCTAACTAGTTTGCTACAGTACAGTATTACACAGTTATCACGAGCACCACAGACTTTATAGGGGTGAGCCTTGGCGAAAGAGTTATTTCAAGGTGACTGACATCAGCATGTGTGCTAAGTAGGCCAATGGCAAGTGTAGTGAGTGTGAATAGCTTCAAAATCATTCATCTCCACACACACATTATCACAGTTGCCAGGACCAAGATTAGAACTCCTATCAAACTAGTTTGCTACACTACAGTATTATGCAGTTAATGTGAGTGCCATGGAGCTTATATGTTGAAGAGCTGTCCAAAGGTATCTTTGAAGGTGAGTGACATCAGCTGCAGTGCTAAAGGAGGGGTGAGGGAAGTGTAGGAAGTGTGAATGACCACAAAATCAGGTGTCAACAAAGACACACACACTCTCACACATTATCACAGTTGTCAGGACCAGGATTAGAACTCCTACCTAACTAGTTTGTTACACTACGGTATTACACAGCTATCATGCAACCCACAAAATTTATATATTGAAGAGCTGTCCAAAGGTATCTTTGAGGGTGAGTGACATCAGCTGCAGTGCTAAAGGAGGTGAGAAGGAAGTGTAAATGACCACAAAATCATAGTTGCCAGAACCAAGTTTAGAACTCCTACCTAACTAGTTTGCTATACTACAGTATTACATAGTTATCACGAGCACCATGGAGCTTATAGGATCAAGACTTGGCCTATGGTTTATTTCAAGGTGACTGACATCAGCAGAAGTGCTAACATGGGCAATGGGAAGTGCAGTGTGTATGAATGGGCCATAAATCATTCCTCTGGAAACACACACACACACACACACACACACACACACACACACACACACACACACACACACACACACACACACACACACACACACACACACACACACACACACACACACACACACACACACACACACTCAGTCACACACATCTTTACATTTGACAGGATTGAGTATACAAATGCTACACGAATACTGATTTGTACTATCGTGTTACACAGTTATCACAAGCACCACAGACACTATAGGGCTGAGGGCTACCAAAAGGAATGTGTACAGTGATTGACAGCAGCACATCATGTGATATTGGCCAATTGGATGTGTAGTGGGTGGGACAGGCCTCATAATGGAATTCTCTCTGTTACTGTCTGTCTCTCTCTTCCTCACATCTCTGTGTGTGTATGTTTGACGTATTATAGTTTGTTGGCCTTGGATATGTGTGAATATTCCTATCCAATCTGTGTGTGAAGCAGAAATAATGTACAATGTGGTGTGTGTGCACAGACATCTGCAAATGACAGATATGTATAGGCCACTGTGTTGTCAGACATGGGCTTCATTTCTGTAAGTGTTGGAGCATGCCCAGTATGACCTTCTGTATTAAGTTTGTGAATCCATTCCAGGTAGGGTTGTACTCCAGTCCAGGGTATGGTGTTCTACACATACAGCAAGCAACCTGTTTCTGCAGGATAGCTGTAGATAGGTTGACAATATGGAGTCACAATGGGCGACAGATAGGGGGATAGTGTAACTATTGCTGTCTGTGCTGCTTGTGTTACATGGTTGGTGTTAGCAGAGATACTCAGACATATGTACTGTTTTACACTGTGATGTATTATGTCATCAACTACTGACAGATACAATTATTTTCTCACAGTTATTTACTGGGAAATACAAGATGAATGAAGCTGAGTCCAGTATTGTGGTCCACAGCGTACACATTCTTGCACACTCCTGCCATTCTAGAGGGGTAGCTACAGACACTTGCTGATGGGTCTGTGTAAATGGTCCAGCACCTTGATACTATGGTGTCTGAGGATCCCCTTCTTGTACATATATCGACTTAACAGAATGGCAATATCCTGCTGTGACCATACCTCTCAGCTGTACAGATCCACCCAGGTTACCCAAAGGCAGGGTTCATATATCTGGTCATTTCCTCTTCACATTGTGGTTTATGAGCAGGTTTGTAGCCACCCATTATTGGGTTTGCAGGCAGGGGTAGTATGGGGACACATCAGAGTTTCAGACTTCACACAATCCATGACGTCTATGCATCTACACCCTCCACTCTGTTATTCTATCCTCTTCCTAACATTATGTAAGCGATATCTGAGAAGTATCCCTATAGTTGACCCTTCATCCAAGCAGTATTAATGGATTGGTCCACAGTTCATGCAGTGGGACATAATGGAATTCTCTCTGTTACTGTCTGTCTCTCTCTTCCTCACATCTATAATGCTACTGGGATTTGTCAACATGGCCTTGCATTCATGTTCTGTTGGTTGTGTTAGGTTGTTAGTTGTGATCTCATGAGATACCAAATATTGGCACTACGGGTGTGGCACAAACCCTTGACAGAAGACTGTAGGCCATTTGGTAGTGAAACAGACTCTCTGTAGCAGGACATTGGATTCTGTCACTCCTACATTCCCAGATCCGTGGATTCCCCTGGGATGACAGGGTAAGTGTGCAAGGTGTTAATGGCAATAGTTCCTGTCCATATTGATCCATTGGTCTGGATGCAGGCAGGGTGCTGCTTACAGCTAAGGACACACCTGCATAGGACAGCTCTTCAGCATGCTGCATTTTGTGGCCATTCCCATACAGAAGTGGGGTCATACTGTACTCATTCCTAACAGAAAGGATATGACCTGTGATAAACCTGTGGCTGATGGTGGGGTGAGCTGAGTGCATGTGTGATATGGAAGCTACTTGCAGCTGTCTCACAGATATACCTGGGACATTCCCCTTATGCTGCCTTCTGCAGGGACATAGGCAGTCTCTCATTATTTCATAACTGCGCCTTTTCTGGTCTGCCAGTGATTGGTCAGACTACATCAGTATTCCATACTACAAGGGTAACTAATGTGTTGCTAACCTGTCTGTACAATTCCAATGTTGTGTGCAGCTGATAGTTAAATTTTATGCACTCTGTCCAAGGTACTTCTACCTGTGTACTGTGTGTATGTATGTGCCCAGATTCATGGCATGTCCATCTTTCAGACAGTGACAAATATTGACATCTGGACAGTGAGTATGGATGACTGCTGACATGGGTATTGCTGAGAAGCATTGTGTTTGGCACTGCAGTTGTCAGAACATGGCCCTGTCAACCACTGTACTGCCCATAGGCCACCGAGACAGAACCCTCCATGCCTACATGCTGACCACTTCCAGACAATATTGAACACACAACAGCCTAACACACAGAGCCCTGCATATTGTACACGTGCAACAATCTATCCTGTAGATAGGGCCAGCTCGGGTAATCTGTGCTCCACTGATACTATTCCTCACACTTACATGTTACTGCATTTCTACATAGGATTGTGGGGGACACACCTGACAACTTTAAACTGTGTTATGACTGTACTAGTATGTCTGGCACTCTGTTGGCTTCCACATCATTTTGTATTCTGATCAATCATGCAGACTGGAGGCATATCAGTGGAGTACAGATCTTAGGTTTTATTGCCCTACATTTCAGTTTCAGACTTCTTACCCTTCAGAACTAACATAAAACTGCCAGACCTGTTGCAGTCTGGCTGTGTAGGTCTGGAGGGGGGCTGTTCACCATTGCCATCAATTGGAGGCCTTAGCCGTGCCTTTCTTTATGGTCATCTACACCTGTCCTGCTGGCTGAGGCTGATGGTGGGTATGTGAGCCTCACTGACATGCATGTGTGTGCCCTATGGGCACACATTTGGGACACCACATGTACTGCAGTGGGATTTGTTACCTTATCTAGTACTGCCTAGTGTGTTGACACCAATATTTGTTATGGATTTCATGCTGCCCATATAGGTGTCCAGTCCTGCTGCCATCCCATTCAGCCACGTGATTCCCTTGCATGCTTGCATCCATACCATAGATACAACTATCAGAACATGCTACTCCATTCAGTAATTGATAGGAAGAGTGACTTACATTGTGGCTGGGCCAGTATTGAGGATGGTGCTGGAGGGCTGACTATGTCGGATGCATATAGTAGATTCCCTATACATGGTAAAGCACAGGTAGTGTCATGTTTGGCATCCCTTTTACTGTCTGTGCGAGTCAGAGAGAGGTGTCATTCCCTGCCGTGTCAGTGTATGTGGTATGCATTGCCTCTCTGCTAAGGGCATACTGAGCATGCCTCCTTCTGCCTACATGGGCAGGCTCAGGTGGTTCCTCCTCTGAGTACCTCTGTACCTTTGATGGCCTTGGCAATGATGGGGGGCTTTTTGGCCTTGCCCCATGCTGTTTCTCCTGCAGTTGATTTTGCAGGATCATATTGTGTAGCATGGCACATACTATGAACATTTGTGTACATGTAGCTGGAGAGTACTGCAAGGCTCCACTGGATATGTCCACGCAGAGGAACTGTGACTTGAGCATCCCAAACACATGTTCTATTATGATTCTGGTTTGTGTGTGTGCCTCATCATGGAGTTCTTGTTCAGGTGTGTGTGCATTTCTGAGGGGGTGTCATCAGCCACGGCTCCAGTGCGTAGCCAGCCTCCCCCATTAGGTGGCCATATGGGATGTCCCCACTGGCAAATGACTGGTACAGCTGTGTCATATGCCAGATGTGGGAGTCGTGATAGCTTCCAGGGCTGCCAGCACACACATCCAAGATAATGCCCTGTGTATCACACACAACCTGGCAGTCCTTGCGGTTTATGTAGACCCTACCCTGCTCACCAGGTGGTGCTTTGATGTGTATATGTGTGCAGTCTATAGCACACACTACCTCAGGGTATTCTGTTGTTTGGTGGAAGAGACATACTGCTGGTCAACGCCTCATGGGTGATGGGGAAATATATGTGCTCACTGGCATGTGCTGATATGGCATCCAGGAACTGGTGGAGTACCCTGGATGCTGATGCCTGTGAGATCCCCGTGATATCCACAGTTGCCCTTTGGAAGGTACCTGTGGCTAGTATTCTTAAGCCTATTGTATTGGTGTGCTTTGGTGTGCTTTACATTGGTACATGTTCATGCTGGTTCCTGTCTATCATTAAAACGCTTTGTGCCTGTGGATCCCTGGTGTCTGTTTGGTTTGGATTATCAGTTTGCTTTGGGCACCTACCATTTTTCTACACTATTCTTAAGCCTACACATACCTTGGTATTCACTGGGATGGGTTCCCCCTCTATTGGTTCTGTGTGTAAGGCAGGGATGGCACAGCTCAACAATTTGCTGTAGAATATCCCTGTCCACCCTATAGTGCTCTACTATCTCCAGCTCATGTAGGCCTTGGTAAGTTACCCTGGGTCTGTACACTCTTTTCTTTCTCCTCACTGTGGAATGGTCATCAGCATTCACATCCTCACTACCCTCAGCCTCTTGCATATATTGATGTATGAGAGTGACAGCAGCCCCTATCATTTTGTTAGTTTTGTCAGGTAAAATTTCCCTGTCTGTGTACAGCGATGGTGCAGAGTTTGTGGGAGAAACCAGAGTGAAAGGGGTTTGCATAGTTTATAGTAGTGTGCTGGGCTGCTGCCTGTGTAATTGGCTGATTTTGGTGCATTTCACCTGCCAGCTATGCTAGTTCTCCTTGATTGCCTTCCTACTGCTGTTTTCACTTCCCATTGCCTTCCCGTTTAAGCCTCAAGGTGCACCGCGCATAACCAGTTCTGACATGTGAACTGAGCTGCTATTTCCTGTTTTTCTTATTTTTTTTTTGTTTAAAACCCAGTGCTCAACGTACACATCCATTTAAGCAGGGATAACAGTACTCAACAATGTGAGATACACCTCCTTCCTTAGCTCTGCTTAGCTAAAAGCAAACATGGGCTGCAGGGCTCCAATAAGTTTACACCAAGCATGACACATCCCCTACTGAAGTCATCCTCTTGTCCTACCTACATGGTTCCCTATTCCTGCACCTGCATGATTAGGTGCAGGCTTCCAGTAGGTAGAAAAATGTGATTCAGTATAGGTCCCTTCATTTGCATACCCCAGTATGCAGGTTCATAGTTACAATTCCCAAGCACACCCTTTCCCCTTAGCAACCAGTGCTACCTTGCCTTATTTACATTCTGCCTGCCACTGATTATAATGGCAGAATGCATATTTCTGTTAAATGGCAGCTTTTCCCTTTTTTTTTTTTTTATTTTTGGCACCCCCATGTTTGCCCTTAGCTTAAAAGTTTTATTTTTGCAAAAAATATGTTGCTTTTAATGCTAATGGCCTTATATTTGGCCATTGGCTTGTCTGTTCTACATAATACATGCTTTTCATGAGCTGTCATGCCTCCATTTTATCAGATGCAAAAATGTATTTGGCTACTAGCCAAATACATCTTTGCTCTGACATTGTTCCTATATGGAATCTGTTCAGCTTGCTGGATTGCAAAATCACCTTATTTGCATGGTTTTCACCAGCATATTAGGTGATTTGCATACTGAATGAAATTCCATGCAGGAACAGTATAGGGCAGCTCATGCATGCGAAAACGTCCCTATCGTGGATTGCACGGTGGCCATATTGCATGCATGAGCCGCTATACTGTTCCTGCATGGAATCTGGCTGTTTGTGAATGCAGCCCACAGTCTTTAAATAGTATCTTAAAATGTCTCTTTCAACCTCTGTATGAAATGTTATATGCATTCTCTTTTTTGTTTCTCTATTAAATGCCTGTATGAGATATAAGTTCTAAGGCTTATCATTCCTTTTTTTTCATATTGATCTTAGAATTTCTCCATATACTGTGCTTCTTTAAAAAATGTTACAAAAAGAGTCTTTATTAATGCAAATAAATGCTCTTACTTCTTTGAGTTCAATACCCAGTGGTAATAAGACATTGTCCCATATTTCATACCTGTCAAGCTCTTTTATTCCGTCTTGGTACTTATTCTTATGCAATGTTTCGTTCTCACTTCCATTTACTTTTCACATTTTCTTTCGCATTCTCTTACAGTTTGCACATCTGATTTCTTTTTTTTCTGTCCTTATTTCTTGTACTTCCTCTTCTTGTATTCTGTCCGTTATTTCTCCCCATGATACTGCCTTTTCACTTTCTGGTTCACTTTGTTCAATTAATTCTTTTAAGTACACATCCCACAACTCCTCTGACTGAAGGGTTGTAACAACATACTCTTGTGTTGTAGATTGTATTGCATAAAAGTTTTGCTGAAATAATTCTGCTGAATTTGGATTGCACACTTCAGCAGCTTCTTCTTGCCTTTAAAAAGGCTTGCCTGCCTTTTTGCTTATCTGCTCTCCATTCTTCTCTTTTTGCTTAACACCCAAATCATATTTTGCTGTCTTTGACCTCAGTGCTGTTGGACCAACAGCAACAATCATTCCCAAAATCTTAAAAACGCCTTCATCCTCCATGTTCATTTTTCAGCTTCCTGCTTCTCTGAGCCACCTACATGCCTAGACCAGAAGACTTGGAATAGCATCCCCATATGCGAAAACAGTAGGGTTTTTTATTGATATATGCATTACATATTATTTACATATTTACTTTATTTAAACTATTTAAATCTATTTACAAATCTCCATACATTATAAACTTCAATTTAAGCATTTTCCCCACTCTTCTATCCACAACCATAACATTATTTTGTCCAAAATCTTTGTCAAAGTCCATTTTCCATTGTATTTAATTTAATTTAGCCTCTCGTTCCATATAATCCAAGAAACAGAAAATATTATTCTGTCCATTTTCTTGACTTCTTGCTTTTGTGAACCATAATAACCAAATTATATTATGTCCATATTTACTTGCTCAAATTTTATCAAACTTTTCACCCTATGTTTACATATTTCTTTCCACAAATTGTTAACTCTTTCACATTTCAAAAACACATGCTCACCAGTCTCAAGTTCTCCACATTTATTAAATATTCTGTCTTGCTTTTTCTTTATGGCATATTTGCCTAAACTGGAAATTTTCTAATAAACAATTTCCAAAAAAATCATTACATTCTTTAATCTTTTTATAATTATTGTATCACATAATTATGGCTTTTTTCTTACCTATTTCTAAATCTTTCCATGAATCAATGCAATGAAATGCTTTCATAATATTTATGTACCATTCCTTTCTATTTTTCTCACATATATTCTTTTCTATTTTCCGTAACACAATTTTGTTTTGGTATTTTTCATTTCTTCATTCACAATGCCTTTACTTCTTTTTTAAATTACATTCCTTCCCACAATTCTTTGTATTTATATAGGATCATTTATATCAAGGTTTTATTTTGCTTCATAATTCCTTTAATACCTTATATAAAATTAAATATACTGCGTGTACTATTGGGTTTATTAAACCTAAGCCTCCTTGCTCTTCTTTCATATACAGAATCTCACTCTTGACTGGATTCAGTCTAGAGCACCATATAAAAGAAAACATAATCATCATTAGTTCATTTTCATGCTTATTAGGAATCATATGGATGTTAGCAAGATAAGCAATTTTTCCTATTACCATGGTGTTCAACAAATGTGCTTTTTTTCTATATGATTTCCAAAAAAGTCATATAATTTACTTCTTTGAGTACATTATCCCATTGTTGTTGTTGTTGATATTCATTCCTTCCAAATATTATTCCTAATATATCTATATATTTTTCATTGAACTCAATACTGCCTATTATACCTTCAAAACCAAAACTCTTACTTTTCTCTTTATTTTACTTAAACCTTTTTTTTAATTTATACTTAATGTTTCAGTTACTTCTTCCATTCATACTTTATTTTTAACAATTAATACAATATCATCTGCATAATTATATGTTATTGGCAATTGTACTTCCTTTATCATTTTGTATCCACTGCTACATGACATTTTATTGATTTCCTTCACTATTACATTTATAACTAATGAGAAAATTATACTGCTAGCTGGGCAGCTCTACTTTATTCCACATTCTATTTTTATTTATTCCCCAATTCAGCCATTTACATTTAATTTCACATAGTTCCTTTCATAAACAGATTTTTTTACATATAATATTTTTTTGCTTACATTATATGCCTGCAAAATTCCCAACATGAGGTTAGCCACCTCTGCTTTTATG
The DNA here is from genome assembly GCF_019279795.1 of Protopterus annectens. Taxonomy (NCBI): domain Eukaryota; kingdom Metazoa; phylum Chordata; order Ceratodontiformes; family Protopteridae; genus Protopterus; species Protopterus annectens. The sequence goes on from NC_056730.1 coordinate 902,705,422, forward strand.
AGGCCATAGTTAGCTTTGGAAAGTCTTTTCATGGTGGTTACCTGTGCAGTAGGGGTAGGATTGCTGTAGATTTCCAAATGTGATTACTTTGTGTTCAGATATAACATGTAAGGTATTGACAGTTGGTGTAGAGCAACAGTCGCCCATGTTAGGAAGGACCAGGTCAATGTGATGGGCATGTGCATCGGTACATGAGTAGCCTTCCCACTTAATGGTGGGGTAGTTGAAGTCAACCTGTATGAGAGTGTTACGTTGGACACTAATATTCTTCAGGTGTTTATGGACATGGAGTGTGAGTCTTAAGAAATGTATGGGGACCTATTGCAGGCTACAGCCTGGACCACTGTCTTACCCAATGTCAGCTACGCCTGCAGATCTGTAATGCATAATGTTGGTCTACCACTCTGGAGTTGTGTGCATGCTTTATGAATATGGAAATACCACCACGTTTGGAGCTTCGGTCCACGTTCTGTAACCAAATGTTGTGGTATTACATATAGGCTGGTACTGCAGGGGTGCTTCCTGCTGCCTTTATCCAGGTCTCTGTTACAGCACAGATGTCATTGTTCCCTATTTTAAGGAATACTTTCAGTGAGTGAGTTTCCAGATTTAGAATTCTAGTGTGCAGCAGCATGACCCATTGATTACCATGTCTTTGTAGCTGTCATATATTTATGTATATTTATGTGTGTGTGTGTATATATATATATATATATATATATATATATATATATATATATATATATGTGTGTGTGTGTGTGTGTATGCATATGTGTGGATTTAAATGTGGATGTATATCTCTATATGTATATATGTATCATGTATATATATGTGTCCACATATATGCATCCCCATACATATGTACATGTATATATAGACTACCCGAATGATCCTACAGACTCCTTTCCCTGCTGTTGGATGACTGTACTAACTGATATGTTTGAGATGTCATCATTATTTTGTAGGGCTCAGATGGTGTAATGGTACATTGCTTTGGTCATAGTTTACAAGGCCCTGGGTCCAGGACTTGGCAGGCCTTATTATGTTGTTGAAAGACAGAACAGTTCAGCTGTGGATGATGGGGTAAGGGCTATACTTACAAGAGATCCCTAATTTGGGCTCCTTTACCCCCATTTACAGTGCCTTTGGTCAGATGTTTTTCAGTGAGAGGGTCAGAGTATGGATCTGATGTCTGAATGCACTATAGATGTATGTGTATATATATATATATATATATATATATATATATATATATATATATATATATATATATACATATATGAATACATTTTCCCGACTGTTGAATGACTGTGCTGAATGATATGTTTGAGAAAACATCAAACATATACAGCTCAGATAGCTTTGTGGTAAATTGCTGTGGCTATGGTATGCAGGGTCCTGGGTTCAAGACCTGCAAGGGGTAATTATTTTGTTGCCGGGCAGAACAAGAGCTGTTGGATACAGAGTGATTAAGGCACTTTTAAGCAGTTGTAAGTGGGTTTGCATGCTGGTAAGCAGTGCTAACCTCTGGTTAAATATACTTACAGTCAGTTAGCCTTAAAAATGCTTAATCTGTGTAGGCATTGCTTAGTGCTGTACAAACAGGCTTAATCCCACTTACTACTGCTTAAAAGTGCTTTTTCTTGGTTACCCGCATGCTAATTTCTTTAAAAGAAAAGAAAAAATGGGTGATGGGAAAGTGGTGCAAAAGGGGGCACACAGAGGGAAAGACAATAGGGAAAGTATCTAGGGATGTGCAGGGCATGTGTAGGAATGGTCCATATCTGTCCATTTCTTCTACAGCAACAGCTGTGCATATATACTGAATTTGGAGGCAGATTTGGACACTCAGACCCCTGAGGGTGGGGTGAGGACAACAATAATGTGCTGTGAAGCCAATTAGACCAGATTACATGTGTCCAATGGACATGTGTGCAAAATAAACAGCTATGTATGGGGCAAAATGTTTTCGGGGAACAGATTGCCCTTTTTTAAGGTGAGAGTGGGATGTTGGGGAAGGATAGTAGGTATATTTGGGGAGGTAGGCTGGGTAGGAAGACAGACAAGACAGCATACAGGGGCAGTATATGACACATGTGCAGGTAAACACCTTGGACAGGAAGGGGTGTTTGGAAAGTGGAAGCCCATGAGCCCCCAAATGGAAACAGTGGGACTGAGGTCCCCACCCATGGGCAGTCACCACTGCACCTTCACGGCCCTGAAGGTGGCTGTGCTGGGGGCTGAGCAGAAGGGGCAGGCTGACCCTCTAATTGCACCACATGGCCCTCAAGCTGGTGTTAGCAGATCTCCAAAGTAATTTCGGAGCTTGCTACGCACCAAACCCCAGACCTGGCTTTGCGTGACAGGATCCTGTCTGTGCCCACTCCCAGGGCAGATGAGCCCCATCCCCTGAGGTGGTTCCACCCGAAGGTGGTGCAGGACCAGTGGACAAGGAGGTCCCGGGGTGGGTCCCAGATGTGCTGTGTCACGGTGCCATGGCCAGATGCAGTGGGAGAGGTGGGTCCACTGGGACCGGCCTTCCCAAATGTACTATGGTGTTACAGTTTTAGAACATATGTGGGTTAGTAATAGTCAACATAATCCAGGATTAGTTATAACAGCATGCGTAGATATTCCCATTAACCCAAATCAACAGATTTGGAACAGTTGCATAGCAAACCGAACACATGCATATATGGAACCACAGTGGCCATTACAACTGCATGCAGGTTACATTGATAGCAACAGGCCACCAATGATTTGCCAGTGAGAAAGAGGAACAGGCCAAAAATATGAGCCAGTTATCTGGACATTCTGTGAAGATCTGTACAGTTGAGAGGTATGATTATGCATACAGCTTACTACCACTCCCAGGATTTGAACCATGACTGTGTGTGCTAAAAATACAACAATTTGTGTTTCATCAGAGTGAACTATCTAGAAGCTGCAGTTTGCTCCTTCAGTGTTTTTCTGTTTAAGTCTCTCTTGGTTGTACAATCAGACCTTGTACTTACAACAGTCTTATACAGATACTCCTAGACATCTTTTTTATGTAGCACAGTGTGGGTAACAGTCATTAACACAACATTACTATTCAGAGACTGCAACACTAAATGCCATGCAATACCAGAGTAAACACAACCAGTTCAGGATTTAGAACTTTATTGCCAGGCAGCTATGGCTTTATTGAAATATCACCTATATCGGACTATTACTGTCATATTGTCTGGTTTATTCAGTACAACCCATACACAGTTTTTCTACTGCCAGGTGACTTTCTACTACTTTATATTTATTTGGTATGACTACTACAAGCAGGATTGTTACTCACCAGCCTCGCGACACAGCCCTTGCAACCTATTGGCATGGGCTTCCTGAGTCACAGCCCACTCAGCTGCAGCTGTAAAGGGAATAGAGAAATATTTAGCCATACCTATCCATCACATAAACAGGCTGGACTTTGGTAAACAGTTATTGATATGAATAATTACACACTGCTGGGACATCACCCTTCTGCCTTGCTTCTTGGACCCACTCATACAAGAGCTCCCTCTTCCTCCGCTTTCAGTCAGCATAGTGGTGCCAGACCTGCTCACCAGTCCAAGGGATACCAGTGGCACTGGTGAGATCACAGGCGAGATGGTCCCAGGCTTCTGCTTTATATTGGCAGCCCTGGTACTGGCCCTGCAGCAGTCTCTCATTGTGGTTATTTACCAGGAGTCCTACCATGACCTTGGACTCCTGTATGCCCCAGCACTGCACCTGGAAGGGTATGCCCTCACCAACACCTACCATACTGCCTTCAGTGGGAAGCTGCAACCAGTTTTGAGCTGTATTCTTGCCTGTGGGGTTTAAATATGGCAGATTTCCTGCCCTTTGCCATGATTGGATGGTTTTGAATATGCTGAGCTAATAAGCTAAGCTACAGGCAAACATGCTTAGCTAAAGTTGGCAGTGCTTAAAGGGGCAGGTTCAGCATTGCTTGCCAATGGGCAAATCCACTTAGCTGGGCTACTCATTGCTTAGCAGTCATATTTACATAATGCTTACACCTGGTAAGCAGAGCTGTGCAATGCTTAGGATTGCTTATTTTTTATTTTATAGACTATCTGCTGTATGGGATTGATTTATCATTCATTAGATATTATACATTTGTTTACTGTCCCTGACATCCCCCAGTATGCTTTCATTGCATTTATTCATGTGTAACTATATTGTATGGGGCACTTGTGTTTATATGGGGGTTTCAAAACTTTATTAAACTGACACCTCACATCTGGATTTACTACAGTACTCTGGTTAACAAATATATGTTATTTAGTAGCTAATTATATAAAAAAATGTTTATGTACTGCTTTCACATGTAAAATGGAAATTGGTTACAGTGGGGATTGAACCAGGAAAGGCTGTTTGCAAAGCATACTCTCTAACCACTACACTATTGCAGTACTGCATATGGTGGGTGTCTCTTGCTATTTAACATCTTGTGTTGTTTAAGCTGGGCTAAGCATAGCTAAGCAGCAGGCACACCCATGCAGCTACGCTTAGAGTTTATTGCATGTATAAAAAAAAAAATGATCTGTTGTGTTTTTTTTATTTGTACCCTTCAGAATATCCATGCTAATGCTGAACCTGTTATTCTATCAACTTTCTGCTTTGTGGGATGATTGTCCCTTATGGCTTTGTCCACATTCCTTACTCTGACGGGTTGGGAAGTGTGCGTTATGTGCTTATGCTAAATGTGCTATTCCATCAACGTTTGCCTTGGTAGGGATGATTGTCCCTTATGGCTTTGACCAGATTTCTTATCCTGATGAGTTGGGCATGTTATGGGTGTTCTTGCTCATTTTAAATTGCCGAACGACAATTCTGGTGTGCAGGGGGCATGTGTATTGTGAGACCACTGCTCTCAGACACACACCCTGCACTTGTACACAGAACCATGTCTGTTTTGCAGCATGGCAGGATGCCTTCATAAATATGCATGGTGTGCTGCAGTGCGGCATGGGAACGGTTCCTTCCATGCAGGAATAAACTATTCCTGCATGGAAGTTTAATGAATCCCAGGGAAAATTTTTGTTTATATAACAAATTGTTAAGTTTAATCTGATTCATTGTATATAGTTCTCTTTCTTTTTCATAAAAGGATTTTTTTCTCTACTAAGTCTCTAAATGTTTCTTGACTTAATATCTTATATCTCTCTTTTTCTTTTCTTTTCTTCCTTATACATTCTAAAAAAAAAAACTTTTTATATGTCTCTTTAAAATTAAGCCACCCTAGAGTCCAATTCTCACAAAATGTTCTTATATTCATATGATTTTTCCATAATTCCATAATTTCTTTTTTCTCTTCTAAATCTAATTCCTTTTCATTAATTCTCTTTATTACTTTTGATATTCTTACTGTATATATTCTTAATTTTCCTGTCCTTTAACCCATATAGCCACATGATCTGAAAATCCAGCATACTTCATTCTTTTTTTAGAACTTTTAAACTATCAGATATTAAAAAATAATCAATTTCTGTCCTAATTTCATAGTTTTTGTAGGTCCAGTGGTTATTCTGCCATACACTTAACTTTCCACTTCTCATAATTTCTTTAACAATTTTATGATAACAATTGCTCTTAGTTTTTCTTAAATTACAATTAAAATCACCCACCACATAATGTCCATATTTACACAAACATATTCAAGAATATTTTTTAAACATCCTTTCTCTCTTTTTTTGTTACATATTCATATAAAGCTATACTTCTATACACATACTTTTCCAAGTCTATTACCATAATTTGTCTTAGTTCCACTATGGCTAGATCTAATATTTTAATGTTTTCTTGACACAATATACATATGCCCAAGCATGTTTATTTCCCCATGTTCCAAACTACCACACCATTCCAATGTTTTTCAGTCTGTGCTTTCTTCCACTGTTAATCTGATATCTTCTAAAACAATATGTCCATCTACTACAACACACCATTGTAATATACCTATTCTCCTTTTAATATGTTTCATACTGTTCACATTTAAAGGTAATATTTTCAGCTTTTAAGAACAGTTAGTATAATAAAATGTTTACCCCTTTCCTTTCTTCATTTCTCTAATCGTTATATTTTTGAATTTTCTTTTCCTTTCTTTAACTCTTTTCCCTATCGAATTATTTTTATTTCTTACTGTACACCAGTCAGTTTCTTCCTCACTCGTCTCCTCTGTTTCTTTTTCCTTGTTAATTTCTTTAATTTCATGTATAAGCTCTTTATCAGTCACTTCTTTTTGTACATTATAACAAATTTTCTCTTTCTCCTGTATAACTTCATTTTCATTTTCTTGCACATTCATTTCACATTCTAGCCACAAATTACCAGTATTGCCACATTTTTGCACTTTAAATCACATTTTTGCATTATGCCCTATTTTGCCACATAAATAACATCTGTTTAACACATTCATTGATTAAATGATCGTATATTCCACAAAAATAAGTTTTTGGTTGATCACTTTATCTCACAAAACCCCTATTACCATGAACATCCATAATACTAGGTACATACATAACATTATCATTTTCAGTATTACTCCACATTTCCATCCCCCAGTCCATAGTCCTCTTTCATCATATATTTTTCTAGTGTCCATTACTTCTTTACAAATAGTAAAAAAAAATGTTCTTTCAGTTCTTTTGCTTCAACTTCAGTTCTAAACTGGATCATTATTCTTTTTTTGTTTGTTTGTTTGTTTGTAAAAGACATATGCCATATATCCTGACCACTGATATTTTTCTTTGGTTTGTATGCACCCAAAAAAATTTCCATGGCCTGTCCAGTTTCAAATATCAAGTCACAAAAAGTATCTTTATTAACTAAAATAAATGCTCTTACCTCTTTTGCTTTGACACCCAGATGTTCTATGTTACAGTCCCAAACCTCATACCTGTCCAAACGTTCTTTTTTACTGCTCACACATACTGCTTACTTCTTTTTTGTTTCTTTTATTTCTTCTTTTTTCTTTGCTCCTTCTCCAACAGTTTTCACATAAGTTTTTGTCTCTGGAACTTTTTATGGCATAGTCTCCAATTCTCATTTTTCTTCTATTTTTTCCATGATGTCACTCCATGAAATTGCTGCTCTACTTTCTGACTCACTTTGTTTTACCATATTTTCCAAATAATCATCCTGCAACCCCCCCCCCCCCATTGGAGGGTTGTAATTATGCATTTTTTCAGATGTAACTGTCTCTCCTTCAAACAATTTCCTCTGAAAGTTTTCCTCTGAATCCATCTCAGTTACTGCTACAATCTCCTTTTCCTCTAATGTCACTATTTTTCTGCACCCACAGCAGAATAAGAATAAGCCATGTTTTCTCCCTGTTCCTCCTGGCTGCCTCCATGCCTGGACAGGAACAGGAAGTTAGGATGTGTAACACACAAAACCTTCCCCTGACTACCAAAAGTAGGGGAGGTTCCCTGATGCCCTAGCCAAATTTCCCCTAGTAGTATGAATAATACCTTGGCTCTCCCCTGAAACGGGCTACTATCCTTATGGGTCCAACCTAATTAACAACGATAAATAAATAAATAAATAATATGAGATGGGAACAACTTTTCTGCCAAATGCTACTATGCTGCACTTTTTTATTTAATTTGAGATTGTTTTTGATAAACCATGTATGTGTATATTCCAATCATTGATGGAGCTGTTTTGTATTGGTGGCTGAGTGGATAACAGTGCTCAGTTTGCAGATATCAGCAATCATTATCAACCGCACTTTTTCGATATTGGCTTCGATGTCTGAAAAATATATTCCAAACAGGAGAGGTCCTAGAACTGATGCCTGTGGCACCAGTTACAATTTTATTTCCATTAAGGGAACCAGCAACTTTCACAACTTGGGATCTATTGGATAACCAATTTCCAATCCATTGGACAATGTATAGATTTACATTAAGCTTGTCTTATTTTTCAATAGTATCAGCATGGGGTATAGTGTCAAAGGCCTTGGACAGGTCAAGATAAGCAATGTGTACAGAATGGCCACTGTCCACAGCCCTTATAACCTTTGCAAAGAAGCTTATTAGGTTCAGAAGACAAGTCCTACCTTTCACAAAACAAAACTGAATGGGATCTATATCACTTAGGTTGAATATGTCTGCATAAATGAGTTCTACTAATGATTCGTTCCATGGCTTTGCATATAAGGCTGGAGATGATGATGGGTCTATTTTTACCAGGGCTGTAGAAGAACACCCTTGTGTAGGGGAGTCACAATGGCTGTTCTCCAAGCATCATGAACAAACCCTCCAGCTAGGCTGTGGTTGAACAGTTTATGTAGAGGGCTCAGAGAGGACATACAAGGTTCTCTGATTGAATGCAACCTGGTATATTGTCCTGTCCCATGGAAATATTGTTTTTAGCTTTTGACAGGGATTCTAAGACTTGTTTCAAAGTGATTTCAGGGTGAAACTAAATTCTCAGGGACAGTGGAAGCAACAACACTGTGGGGTAAAGGGAGTAAATAATAATATTATTAATATAATATTATATATATTATATATAACTGGGGGGTTAGAATATTATTATGATGAGCACTGTGCACATGTAATTATTTTAACATTTATTCTCTGACAACTGCAGAAAGATTTGCAGTTTTCTTTGGAATCTGTAGCAACCTTAAGTCCATACTCTTCATTTTAATAATATTCTTAATATCTTTGCTGGCATGTGTCAGTCTTAATTCCTCTTACCCATATCCAAGAGCATGCTGCAGTCAACAAAAATCTGGGACATGACCATTGATAAAGCTGAAGAGGTATCAAATGGATTATTGCCTATAGTATACCGCCAAAAGTCAAAAGACCTGAAATATATTTTTAAAAATCAAAGGGATGCTCCATCTTCAAACTTAATTCCTTGGATTCAAAAAGATTCTGTTTACCCATGCTAAGTGGAAGATCAGGTTCATAGGTTGATAGGTGTTAACTAGGCTAATGGCCCTGGTGAGTTTACAAGCCTAGCCATAGGATTACCCTGGCATCATGCCACCCGACCTTAGTTCCCAGTGCCTTTGTCAAGCAGAGCCACTGGAGTGATGCCCGGGGTGAATTTTCTATTTCCCATCCACTCATCAAGATTTCTCTTGAAGTGGGTCAGTGAAGTGCTCTACTTGACATGTATGGAAAGTCTATTCCATAGCACGGGGAGTCTCTGGGTTATGAAGCTGTCACTCCAGTATGTTCTGTTGATTGTGGTAATGAGGTTGAGGTCTCTGGAGCATGTGGTATGGAAGGATTGGGATTTCTTTAGATGTAGCATTTCTAATAGAGCTGGGTCAGACATGGCTTTGTATGTCAAGCAGAGATCGCCTCTAAGTAGGCGATATGAGACAGAGAGTAGTTGGAGTTTTTTGAGTCTGTCCATATAGGGCAAGTGTTTAAGGCCTAGGATCCTCTTTGTGAGGTACTTTTACGGCCTCTGCAGTTGTTGCAAGTGTCTAGTGAGGTACATGCCAAATGGGGCATTGTACTCAGTGATTGGCCTAATGAGGGAAGAGTAGAGGGAGACAATGACCTGTTTCTTCCTGGTTGCAAAACCCTTAGTAATGAGATGTGCCACATAGAAGGACTTTCTGACCACAGTGGCAATGTGGTGATCAAAAGAGAGGTTGCTGTCAACCTGTGTTCCTAGATCTCTTATAATGCCTTCTGTGTTCAGTGGACTACCATCAATGTGTTAATTCATGGAAACCAGGTTTTTCCAAAGGGGATAACACATTTTTTGCCATTGAGCTTAACGCCATGGTTCTTTCACCAGTCGTTGGTCTCAGTGAGGCCATTCTGTAGGATGTCAACATCACTTGGGGAGTTAATAATAGATCACAACTTTCAATCATCTGTGAACTTTGTCAGCCAGAGTCCCTTCATGTTGGCCTAGACTTCAGAGAAGTAGATAACAAACAGGAGAGGACCCAAGACCGAAACCTGTGGGACTCCACTCATACCTAGTCGGCAGTCTGACTTAGAGTCAGCTACTTTCACACTGTGGGTTCTATCTGTGAGACAGTTTGCAACCCACCTAGTGATATAGGGGTTGATGCCTAGCTTAGTGAGTTTTTCTATGATTTCTGAGTGGAGAATGGTATCAAAGGCCTGGCCCAGATCAAGGTAGGCTGTATGAACCACTTTCCTTTCATCCACAGCTCTGGTGACTGACTCAAAGAAGTCGACCAAGTTGAGCAGGCATGATCTATCCTTCACAAAACCAAACTGTGTGGGATCCAGAGTTTGGAGATTCCCTATATCCTTGTTTATTAGGTCCATGATGATGCGTTCCAAAGTTTTGCATATCAGACTTGTCAGGCTAATGGGGCAATAGTTCCCAGGGTCTGTAGTCTCTCCTCCTTTGTGGAGAGGGATGACTGTAGCAGTGCACCATTCGGTAGGGACAAAGCCTGAAGTGAGGCTGTGATTGAACAGGACACACAGGTGAGGTGCCAGTTCACTCTGTAGTTCATGTAGGACACAGCCAGGGATATTGTCAGGTCCCATAGAAGCTTTATTCTTGGTCTTGGACAGGGATGGCTTAACGTGTGCAGCAGGAATACTGGGTGCCTGGCAATCTACTGGTATTGTGATTGGTCCTTTGGAAGGGGAGATGGGTAAAGTTGGCACTGAATCTGTCAGCCAGTATATTGGCAATATCTGTTGGGTCAGTATAGGAGGTACCATTGTGCAGTAGCTCAGTGCAAATCTGGGTATTACCGTGGAGATTCTTTACAAACTATAGAAGGCCTTGTGGTTGTCTTTACTATCTACTGCAATTCTGTTTACATAGCTAGCTTTAGAGGATTTGATGAGAGATCTCAACTTTTATTGAGGCTGATAAGGGAGTTTTTCCAGTCTTGGGACTTCATCTTGTTCTGCATCAGTTTCTTCCTTCTGTTGTAGAGTTTGTTTATGGGAGGGGCACCACCAGATTGGCTTCCTTTTTTTGAAGGAGAGCGTCTTGGTTCTATTGGGTATGGTGAGATCCATGCATTTGTTTATGTGTTCGTACAGTGCATTGGTGTATATTTTGGTGGTCATGCAACTATTCTCCATTTGCATGGGTGCTGTGAAATTAGCCACCTCTGATTTTAGGAGCCCAAAGTTAGCTTTGGAGAAGTTTTTCATGGTGGTTACCTTTGCGAGGGTGGGTGTGGGGTGGGAGGGGTGTGTATTTCCAAGGTGATTAGTTTGTGGTCAGATTTAACCAGGGAGGAGATGACTATTGGTGTAGAGCAATGGTCGCCCATGTTAGCAATGACCAGGTCAAGGATGCTGCTACCTCTAGTGGGCTTAAGAATGAGCTGGTCCAGGGCATTGGAATTAATGAACTCCAGGAAACATTGGGCAAGTGTATTGGTACATGAGTAGTTTTCCCAGTTAATGGAGGGATAGCTGAAGTTGCCTAGTATGAGAGTGTTAGGTTGGACCCTAATATTCTTCAGGGTGCTTAGGAACATGCAGTGTGAGTCTTGGGACATGGTTGGGGACCTATAGCAGGTTACAACCTGAATTGCTGTCTTACCCAATGTTAGCTGCACCTGAAGTATCTCTGATGCACTATGTTGGGCTACCAGTCTCAAGGTGTGCACATCCTTTATGAATATGGAAACACCACCGTCTTTGGAACTTCGGTCCAAGTTCTGGGGCCAAAAGGTGTGGAATGAGTTATAGCCTGGTAGTGCAGGGGTGCTTTCTGCTGCCTTGAACCAAGTCTCTGTTACAGCACAAATGTTGATGTTCTCCATTTTAAGGAGGGCTTCGAGTGAGTGCATTTTGAGATTTAGACTTCTAGCGTTGAGCAGCATGACCCTCAGATTGCATTTGTTTGTAGCTGTTACGGTGGTAATTTGGTCTTTTGAACACTGCCTAAAAAAGGCACTATAGGGGTGAAAAAAGCCTTGGTCAGTATCCAGAAGCCCAGGAGTGACAGATGGAGGCCATCTCTGGCAAAGCATTGAGGTCTGTCAATCATGTCATCCCAGGCAGACAGATACTGGATCCCCATAGAATGACACCAGAAACTTAGCCTATTGTTGAAATCAATCATTTTTTGCTTGTACTGTGGTATCATTCTGGTTGATGGTAGGATGCTGCTCAGGGCTAGGGTCATACCCACCAGGGCTACATAATCTGAGAACTCCTCCATGTATCTTTTCATGTAGTCCAGGGAGGTACATCTCAAGTTATTCCCATCCACATGTACAATGACAGAGTCATATTTGTACCTGTTGTTGAGGGACCTGAGTGAATGCGTTATGTGGTGGATCCTGGCACCTGACAGGCAGTTGACTGTTACTTTCTCCTTATTCAACCTAGTGAGTGGGACATCAGTGTGTCTCACTATTGAGTCACCTATGGCTAGTGTGTTGGACATGCTGTTTTGCCTTAGGGGCTTTGGTTGAGTGGCACAATGTTTAGAAGAGTTATGTTTCTCGTGATTAGTGTTGTGTTGTGGTAGTCGAGTGCATTTCTGCCTTGGAGGTCTCTGCTATTTGGGTAGATTTTTATTGAGAGCCTCCACAAAGGTGGGTGTGTGGTATGTGCTTTTTTGTGAAGGCAGTCCTGGTGTGTGTTCTGCAGGGCTATGTATTCCATGTGATGTGGTGCAAGTGTTGACCTTCTCCTCTTGACCAGCTATTCTGGTCTTGGCTGGAGACTGCGTGGCTTCTAATTTGGATATATAAGTGCATCTCTCGCAAGTCTGAATGTTGGTAGGTAAGAGGAGAGGGTTGTATGTGTACATGAGGCAGTTGCTATATTGCCTCAGGATGCCCAAGTTCACCAGGTTAATAGGAGAAAGCATAGGGAACTGACCTTTAGACATGCCTGGAGGGTGGGCATTAATAAAAAGTACTGGCTCTGTTTCCTTGTAGAAGGTTTAGTGCTGGTAGCACTTTTGTGTGCTACAATAATTGCTACACGAAGTCTGGTAAAGTGCTAGACTAATAAGCTAGTAAAAGTGCAGGAGAGGAAAGAACTAGCAGATCTAAGGGAAAAATTGAAGAGCAGACTTTGGCACCACTCAGAAGCTTACAAACAGTCCTGGATACATCAAGTCTGTATCTGGACTAGAGTAGTTGCATGAAATGCGGGAAACAAGTGCAGACATGAGCTTTTAAACCAGAAAGTTGAGAGCGATGGGAAAACTGCCCAAACAGCCAATAAGCTACAAGTTCTGGGCCAAAACCACTCATCTTGTGGTACTTAGGATACCTGGTTGGTGAGTTAGCATAATGGAGAGCCTCCAATTCAGAGATGGCTGAGCCACACAGAGAAACACCTCATTAGCATCTTGCTTCTGAATTGAACACAGTGCTGTCAGACTTGCATTGCAGTAGCATCCCCGTGCACACATACACACAAATGCATACACTCCCAGGCATGCACACACATATACAGACACAGAGACACACACGCGCACACACACCCATCTAAACATCCACAAACAGTACTCAGTCACTATCACAGAAATACTTGGTCATGCACCTGCACATACAGAAATGCAGACAGACAGACAGACAGATGCAAACACACATGTGGGCACACACACACACACACACACACATATACATATACATACAGAGCCAGCATCCCCTACCTAACTCACATATGAGATGACGCAGACAGACACATACACGTTCATTTTGCTGCATTCATGCCACTGCAGACACAAGTGCATGTCCACACAGATAGACCTCATGAACACAAGCGCGCACGCATGCACACACACACACACACACACACACACACACACACACACACACACACACACACACACACACACACACATACACACAGCTCCATTATACGTTCCTGTATATCAACTACTCCCATAGGACAGAATAGGCAAATATTGTCAAAAGGTGGGGGTTAAATTTTTCCACCTATAGCAATAAAATAACTCAATAAAGAGATTGATTGCTCTACTGAGTTAATAAGGAACTGCCACAATTTTTGGGGGAAGATCAAATGGCTAATTAACATTAGCCAGATTAGCATGTGACTTCACCAGTAAGCCTGCCTTCTCTGTTACATCCCTGTCAGTGGAAAACCATAGTGGGAGTCTGATCTTTGAAACTGGAAGTTTTACTACGATGCAGAAACATTTCAAGTTAAGGCTTCTGCATGATGAAAAGACTTTCTGAATCCAGCCCCATGTCTTTTCAGTGGGTGATTGCTGAAGTATGAAGACATTAATTGTGAAGTTCAGAAAAGCAAAATAGAGAGATTGTCAGTACAGCAATGTGCGATATATATTTAGTAATGGTTTCAGTTGTGACGCACATGCACTGGCCCGGTAATCAAGGACCCTCAATCCTCACCACTAGCTCCACTGAGGGGCTTCCACATTGGGAGGATAACAAGTACACACACACACAGTAAAGTACAATTTCCTTTAAGAGCACACAGAGATCACAGTCAGTCTGGGGCTGTTTTTTCTCTTTCTCCCCAGATCCCCAATAAGACTCCTCACTGGCACAGCTATATGGTACAGATCTTAGCCAAGTTTTCAATCCAAAACCTCCAGCACTCTTTCTGTCCAACCAGTGCTTTGTGTCCCTGCCCAAGTAGCTAACACACACACTTTGAGATATGAATTGTATACAAACACACAGACACTCCTGGGGAAGGCTGGCACAGGTTCTCCAGCTATGCCCCCTTCTGCCCAGACTATAAGATAGAAATCACTGCCACCAACCACTATTTATCAGCTACTAATAAGGCCCTTCCCAAAGGGTGACCAATTCCACTTGGTAATATTACTGTTATCCAAATAGTAAGTGTGACCCAGGGCTAAGGCTATTGTAGAGTGGCTTATTACAGTATCACCAAATACATGCAAGTACTCTGAGCTTAATTATCTCTATACAAAATAGCCACAGTTGAAAGGTTTAAAATATTTAATAATAAATAGTAAAAACACAAGACAATACTCATCAACTCAACACAGTGCTAATAGAGAGTTCAAAAATCACAGGAAAATACTTTAAAACAATATTGTAGGATAGTCTGACAGAAATATAGAAAACAGCTAGACTAATCTGGCTATATTTCTATCTATCTCTAAGAAAAATCAATGTTCTAAAATATCTTACAAAACAAAGCAAGTGCTGGTGAGTGGAATGTTTTCAGATCCAAGACAAGATACAAAATGCTATTCTTTCTTTCTGTCCTTACAATGATAATACACAGTACATTGAGTCATTTCAGATTACATCATTCTTGATACTTCTCTGATTTAGTTTCCCAGGCTCACAGAACTTAAAATTTTAACATTTTGTTTTCTAATCTGCTCCTGCAGTAAGCCATTTTAGGTTCATAGGTTCATAGGTTCATACTAGGCTATCTGCCCTAGGGCATTTATAAGCCTAGCCAGAGTGTGTTTGGCTTTCGCCACCCATTTTAAATTAATTTTGCTATGCCCTTTTTTGAGGTTAGTATACTGTGCCTCTGTCTAACAGTGACACAGAAGTGATACCCAGGGTAAACCTACGATCTCCTATCCACTCATCAAGATTCCTCTTGAAGAGAGTCAATGAGGGACTCTGCCTAACCTGGACTGGGATTTTATTCCAGAGTGAAGGGAGCCTCTGGGTTATGAATCTGTCCCTCCAGTATGTCCTATTTATTTCAGTGCTGAGGTTCAAGTCTCTCGAATGCGTAGCTCGATGGGATTTGGATTTTCTGAGGTGTAGCATGCCCATTAATTCCAGGATGGACATGGCTTTATATGTCAGGCACAGATCGCCTCTGAGTAGGCGGTATGTCACTGAGTAGAGCTGGAGTTTCTTTAACTGGGCAGCATATGGCATCTGTTTGAGCCCTTTGATCCTCTTGGTGAGGTACTTTTGGGGTCTTTCCAGTTGCTGCAGGTGTCTGGTAAGGTACATCCCAAAATGGGGCATTGTACTCAATTATGGGTCTGATGAGGGATGAGTAAAGAGGCACGATGACCTCCCCTGATCTAGATGTGAATCCCTTCATGATTAGGTGGGCTATATAAAATGTTTTTCTAACCACTTTGGCCACGTGGTTGTCAAATGAGAGATTGCTATCAACTTGGGTCCCCAGGTCCCTAATTACTTCTTCTGTACTTAATGGATTACCACCTATGTGGTAATTTGTGGGCACTTTGTTTTTGCCAAAGGGGATGACTATACACTTTTTGACGTTTGGCTTGAGGCCATGGCTCTGGCACCAGTTGTCTGTTTCTATGAGACCCTTTTGGAGGATGCTTGTGTCAGCTGGAGAGTCGATTATGGCGCCCAGTTTGCAGTCATCTGCAAACTTGGTCAGCCACAGTCCTTCCATGTTGGCCTGTACCTCCGAGAAATATATACCGAACAAGAGAGGTCCCAGGACTGAGCCTTGTGGGATGCCACTTGTAACTGGTTTGGAGTCTGACATGGCTCCAGCAATTCTAACCATGTGGGTTCTGTCCTTGAGCCAGTTTGCAACCCATCTAGTGACATAGGTGTTTATATTTAAGCTGGTGAGCTTATCTATAATGCCCGAGTGGGGTATTGTATCGAAGGATTTTGCAAGGTCCAGGTAGGCTGTGTGGATTAACTTCCCCTCGTCAATGGCCTTGGTGACTGTTTCAAAGAAATCAACCAGGTTT
This sequence comes from Protopterus annectens, assembly GCF_019279795.1. Classification (NCBI taxonomy): domain Eukaryota; kingdom Metazoa; phylum Chordata; order Ceratodontiformes; family Protopteridae; genus Protopterus; species Protopterus annectens. The sequence goes on from NC_056730.1 coordinate 902,722,087, forward strand.
AAGAGGCAGGATCTGCCCTTAACAAAGCCGAACTGGGTAGGATCCAGTGTCTGTAGGTCCCAAATATCTTTATTTATGAGGTCCATGATGATCCTTTCCATAGCTTTGCAGACCAAGCTAGTCAGGCTTATGGGGCAATAGTTTCCAGGATCGTTGAGGCACCACCTTTGTGGAGAGGGACCACTGTTGCTGTACGCCACTCTTTGGGTACATATCATGTAGTAAGGCTGAGAATGAACAGTAGTTTTATGTTTGGGTTTAGCTCTTCTTGGAGTTCATGTAGAACACAGCCCGGGACACTGTCTGGTCCCATTAATGCTGTGTCTTTTGCTTTGGAGAGGGCGGCTCTTACCTGAGCATCTGAGATGTCAGGGGGGCAGCACTCTGCTGGGATAGATATTTGCCCTTTTGGTGGAGGGGGAGAAGTTTGCACTGAACCTGTCAGCTAGGATGTTGGCAATGTCTGTGGGTTTGGTGTATTTTTTGTCATTTTGGTCTAATTCTGAGCATATCTGGGAATTCCCACCCAGGTTCCTAACATAACTAAAGAAAGCCTTGTGATTATCCTTAGTGTCCTGTGCAATTTTTCTCTCGAAGCTGGCCTTAGACGATTTTATGAGTGCCCGTAGTTTTTTGCTAATACTGATCAGAGATGCCTTCCCTTTTGGGATTTTGCTCTATCATGTAGTAGCTTCCTCCTTCTATTGTATAGTTTGTTTATGGCTGGGGTCCACCAGACAGGACGTCTGCCTTTGGAGGATTGGGTCTTGGTTTTATTTGGGATTGCATGATCCATGCATTCCTGAAGGTGTTCATAGAATGCATTTATAAAGGATTCTGCGGTCTGGGCCGTATTTTCCACAGGCCCAGGAGCTTTGAAGGATTCCACCTCAGTTTTGAGGAGTGTGAAATTTGCTTTAGAGACGTTTTTCACTGTGGTTTTCTGGGCAGGGGGTGGGGTCGGGATGTCAATATCCAGTGAGATTAGTTTATGGTCTGATCTTACCAGTGAGGGATACACTTCTGGTCTGGAGCACAGAGTCCCCATGTTGGTGATGATCAGGTCCAGTATGTTTTCCCCTCTTGTGGGAGTGGTAACAAGTTGTTCCATAGCATTTGAGTTTATAAATTCTAGGAACCTTTGGGCTAGGGTGTTGGAGCTAGAGTAATGCTTGCAGTCTATGTTTGGGTAGTTAAAGTCACCCAATATAATGGTGTTTGGAGAGACCTTCATATTTTCCAGTGTTCTCAGGAAGGCCGAGTGGGGTTCCTGTGTTTGGGAGGGTGGTCTGTAGCAGGCTATAAACTGGAAGGCAGTTTTACCCACTGTTAGTTGCACATGGATAGTCTCTGATGCTTCGTGCTGTGCCACCAACCTGGAGGTGTGGGTATCTTTGACGAATATTGATACTCCCCCTCCTTTTGTGGTTCAGTCCAAGTTTTGGGGCCGAAAAGCATGGTATGAGGTATAACCTGGTAGTGCTGGGGTGCTCTCGGGAGCCTTGAACCAGGTTTTTGTTACTGCACAGATATCGATGCTCTCCATGCTAAGGAGAGTTTTGAGTGCGTGCATCTTGAGGTTTAGACTTCTGGCGTTGAGTAGCATAACTCTTAGTTTCTTATCCCTTGTGATACCTATGGAGGTGGGTTTGTCTTTTGAGCCTTGCCTAAAAAAGGCACTATGGGAGTAGCAAGAGCCTTTACCAATATCCAAAAACCCAGGGGTGACAGGTGCAAGCCGTCCCTAGCAAAGCATCGTGGCTTGTCGAGCATGTCATCAAAGGCTGACAGGCATTGGATCCCCTTTGAATGACACCAATACTTAAGCCAATTGTTGAAATTGATCATCTTGTCTTCATATTGTGGCATCATTCTTGGTGAGGGTAAGATGCTACTCAAGGTCAGGGTCATACCGGCCTGGGCTACATGCTCAGAGAGCTCCTCTATGTCTCTTTTCATGTAGTCCAGGGAGGTACGTCTCAGGTCATTCACACCAGCATGGACAATGACTGAGTCATATTTGTACTTGCCTTGGAGTGACCTGAGTGCTTCTGTTATGTGGTGGATCCTAGCGCCCGACAGGCAGCTCATCGTGACCTTCTCCTTGTTCAGCATGGTGAGCGGGACTTCAGTGTGCCTGATGATAGAGTGACCTATTACAAGTGTATCAGGAGTGTTGTTTAGCCTTAAGGGCTGTGACTGTTCAGCACACTGGCTTTGTGAGCTATGTGTTGCACGTGTTTTGTTTTGGGTTAACGGTTGCTTGGGTGTCTGCTTTGGAGGTCTCTGCTGCTTAGGCAGATTTTTATTTAGAGCCTCCGAGTATGTTTTTGTGTGTTTATGTGTTTGGTTTGCTGTCGTGGTAGGTCTATGTGAGACTGGAATTGTAGTGAGTGTGGTTTCCTTCTCCTCCTGACTGGTTACGCCAGTACTGAGTTGAGAGAGCTTAGCCTCCAGTTTGGCTATATGGTTGCATCTCTCACATGTGTTGGAATTTGTTGGGAGGAGGAGGGGGTTGTCTGTGTACATGAGGCAGTTTGTAACATTGCCTCAAGATTCCCAGATTCACCAGCTGGACCGGAGAGGAGATTGACAACTGACCTTTGGACATGCTAGAATAGTATTGGGAATTCCTTTATAATTGAAAAAAAGGGCCAATGGGGAGCAAGGTACTCCAGGGGGAGTTTGTGAGGGTGTAGTGCTTTTCATTTTTTAGTGCTGACTTAGTGAGCAAGTGCCAGGTAACTTAAATGCAATGTGTTACAGGTAACTTAAATGCAAAAACGACAAACAGTAACTTTCTTTCAAGTGAAACAATGAAATAAGTACAGTAAGCAATGCAGATATCACTAGGGATCCACAGAAGCGCTGAAAAGCTGCGTTTTAGGTGGAATTAGCATTTCAGTGAAATAACAAGCAAACAAACAACAAGCATACAAACAAAGCTAGATTCAGCAGGCCTGGATATAGTGTATGCTACAGCAAACAAAGTGTACCAATTTCAGTAAGAAACAGTTCAAATATGCAGGCACTATAAGCCTTTAACCAGAAATTCCCAGCTCAGAAGGGCAGAGTCCAGACTCTCCTCCCACAAGAGTGCAGACCACGAACCTTCTTAATGTAAAATAACTGGCCTGAAGCCCAAGTACTTAAACCAGAACTAATACACTTTTAGAATAACAGACACTGAGCCCTCAATCAGCAGTTCCCAACTTAGAAGGATGTAAGCTACCTGTCCTGCCACCACAGTACAGGCCACAAACCTTCCTAATGTAAAACAACTGGTCTGAAGCCCAAATGCTTAAACTAAAAGGCTTAGAATGAGTTACACTAAGCAGTAATAAATACAATTGAGTACTTTTAAGATGACGCAAAAGCAAAATAAAGTAGGAAGAAACACAAATACAGTAAATCAGATAATTTTTTTTTTTTTTTTAAGTGGAAAGAGAGAAAGGAAAGAGAGAAAGGAGTAGCAGAAACTAAGCTGATTGGCCTTCTCAAATGTTCTCTCTGTACTGGGTAGAATGAGATAATGACACTAGACTGGGAGGAGGGTCCCAGATCAAATTTACACTAGGGGCAGGCAACTGCAAAGCCACCAACTATAAAAACACTATACCAACAGTGAGGGAGGGTGGGAAACAAACAAGCAGAAATGTTTCTCACAGCTGAAAAGCAGCAGTGAGCCTTTAAATGAAAGTTTTAAACAGCTAAAGAAGCCTCTAGAAAAAAGAGTTTAACTGCAACAAGTTATCAGAAACAAACAACCCAACAGATGCTTAATAAAATTGGACAATTTCCAGTTAATACCTCACACACAGTGAAACTAGGTAGAAAAATACACAGTACACAAAGTGCTATTTTATATGTAAAACCTAGTAATTATCTCTTGTCTTAAAACAATAGAAAGAATTTCCAACCCAGGCATCCTGTCTTCGAGCTTGAGATCAAACAGTCATAAAATGCTTTACTTATCAGCCTTCTTCCAGCAGGGTGCACTGTGGTTAAATTTTTGAAGCTCAGAGCACACACAGTTTTCTTACATTTGTTACAGAAGCCTGTGGAAGATATTAATATTTACAATGACATAGAATTATTTTACATAATTCTATGTAGCTAAGCTTGCAGCCTTCATATCAGTATCTCAGAGTATTTCCCCTACTCCAAAGTAAAGAGATCTTGGAGTTAGTATATATACGTATCAGGGCTGGGGGGATCAGCCCCCACATTGGTGGTGCAGGGTGCAAAATCCCCCAGCAAAAATGCTTCAAAGGTGTTACAGCAGGTTCCATTTACTGTATTTATCTTAAAACCATACTTTACTTTATGTAGCTGTAGGACTTGCAGTTATAAATCTCACACTCCTCTGGTTTATTGGAAGAAATTCATTCCATAAAATGTATCTAAATTGTACTTCTGTGTTAGAGCAGTGGCAACCAATTTTTCACACAGTGTATAAATTTTCACTCACCATTTTCATAGCTTAACATAATAGAGTAATGAGAGATACTACAAACTTGAAACAACCAGATGTACCACACATTGTGCACATTATCCATGTTCATGCATAGCCCTTTCTTGCTACTTACTGAAAGTTTCTTCTACTACCTCTCAAAATCTGAAACTGCAGTTATGTTACTTACATAGCATGAACAACCGAAAAAAATCACCATCCTAGCCCACTGGCCCAAATATTTTATTTTTATTTATTCATTCTCTTGTTACTCATCAAAGTAGGCTGATCCTAGTGGACCATGTTTTATTTGTTTATTATTTGTTTGCTTCGTTATTTATTTATTGCATTTGTTAGTTGCAGTAGTGGACCCATTTCTGCCACTGTTTGGGAAATGCAATTTTATTTGGACATGACCTGAAGCAGCTATATTACATTACAAAGATGTGAGATAACATTATGATATCATTCAATCTTCAAGTGAATAGCAAGTTACACATATACATATATATGATATAACATTCAATGTCGACATATGCACACTGCCATCAAATTGTTTTTATGAAAAAAAGAAGAGATGGGATATACAAGTTGAAATAAATACTATGCAACCACTGTCAAAATGTAATTGTAAAAAAGGATGTGATGGTTACATAATTTTTAAATTGTATCATGAAAAATGGATAATTTATCATTGTCCTGTAGTCACACGGTATGCAAATGGAAGCTGAGAGACATTTTAAAGGGGGTTGGGGCTTGGTATAATGGTTAAGCTGTATACCTCACAGACATAAAGTACAGGGTTTGATTCTCACCTTTGCTAGGCTTTAATTGGCCCACAAGGGCAGCTAACCTAGTAATTACCTATAACACCTGGAGTCCATATCTTGTTTTATACCATGAACTTCTAAGGACAAAATTCTCTATGTGGGTTAACAGCAATGTGACTTACAAGCACTTGACTATATTAAGCCATCTGTGTAGAAACTATTAACTTGCAATATTTATTTTGGTTGCATTCTAAATGTGATGCAATGTCCTCATTCAATAAGACTACTAAGTAGTAACTGACATCTTCTAAGAACTGTGAAATACTTGTGAGTACTTATTACTGATGAAAAGCAAATTCTCTGTTTTGTTATGCAACATTCACTAGATTATGCTTTTACTTCTGTAACACACAGTAATTATATAAGGCAATATAGTGAATGTCAAACATATACTTAAAATCAATTAGTCACCAACACAGCCATGCTATTAAGTAGAAGATGCATTTATACTAACACTAAAAAAGCTAGATAATATTGTTCATGAAAAAGTACTGATTGTCTTTATCATATAGAGCAGAATTATCAGCTGAATTAACAAATCCTTCACCTAATAGTTCATATTTGGCAGTGCAGACTGAAGTTAGGGAAAGGGTGAGTTAAACTGCCAATAAGCTGATTTGCTGACTTTTCCACAATCTTTTCACTCCTCCTTCGCTCCCAATTATCATTCCCCTCCTACTTTTCCTGGGTCTATTTGATCCTTTATTGCAGTGGCTGCTTCAGTGACAGTTGGTTGAGGAAAGCCAAAAGTGGGACCATCGTTCAGGCAGCCATGGACGGTGATAGGATTTTTTCTATCCTAATCTGAGCATCCCTGTGGCAGACGACATTGTGTATGCTCACAGAATACCGCCCCAATGACAGATGTTTGCTGTCACACCTTATACAAAATAAGACTGTGGCGCTACTCACAGCTTAGTGGGGATCACAGACATTTTACCTGTGGTATAATGAAATATCTCATCCACTGTGTGTTATACAGCAGGCTGGACTACTACCAGCATCACATAATGGGTGATGTGGTATTTGCCAGCCTCTTAATCGCATCCTTCCTTCATTGACTCATTTAGTGGCTGGTCACTAGTCAGTCTCTGGTTGTCTGGGTCACACTGCGGAATCTATTCTTCTGCAAAGATTAAAATTAAAGAAAGCATGGATGGCTGTCATTTCCACTGCAGATTTTGTAACTAAAGGTAGAAATAAGAAAGGGTGAGGTAATGCTTTAAAAAATGGGTGTGTTATATTGAGGAAAATAGCTCTTTGACAAGGAATGATAGAGATAATGGCATTAGCAGCATAAGTGGGGCAGGATATGTGATATAATTCAGGGAAAAGTATGAATATTGTATCAGTTCTTTGAGGATAAATGGTTTAAGGACATCTTGCTGCTTATGACAAAACTCAATGTAACTTTTTCTAATGTTCAGGAAAGAAATGGTATTGGTCATATGAAATTATTGTCTTTGCCACAATCTAATAAATGTTAGAGATGGAGTAAGAGTGCATCCCTTATTGTTTAAGCGAGTGTTGCCTGAGGTAGAATATACAATGTGGTACATAATGGAAAATGATGGTTACAAAATAAATATTCCTGCATTCATTAAAAGAATGAATATATACTCTTCCAAATAAGTCCAGAGGATAAATGTACTATTATTATTTTTTTTTTTGGGGGGGGGATTACAGTGAAACACACCTAGACAAAATAAGTATAATTTTGCAGAATATAAAATAAAGGTGATCATGATAAATGCTACAAGTCTGAATAATAAAATAATAGAAGCGTTAGCTTTATTATTTTTATGATATAGTAGGAAGAAGGGTACCAAAACATTACTTAAATCACAAAATATCATACAGCAAGGTTTATAGTACTTATTCCCATACAAACCCACAGGCAGAGGAGGAGGAGAAGGTATATTGTTTTTTTGTTAATCACAAACATAATTGCTTCAAAGTGATATTTTAGGTTATTAAGCCGCAGTGGTACAGCAGTAGCATTGTGCCTTACAGCAAGACGTTCTACTTTTCGATTCTCGGTTGGAGTGCCTTCTGTGTGGAGTCTGCATGTCCTCCCTGTGGTCGAGTGGCCTCCGAAAGACATGCATGAATGGGTGCACCTTCACTGAAGGTTGGGCGTCGGGCTGGCAACTTGACACCATAAAAATCGACTGCCAATCATTAGCGGACCAGAGTTCCACTGTGGCGACCCCTAACCGGGAAAAGCCAAAAAGACAAACATAAATCAATGAGTAGTTCAGGGACTGATCTTAAATGTCATAGCTAATATTGTCTGCTTGTATGACTCCCCTCTGTTTATAAGAAGTTCAAGGACTGTCCATCCCAGTTGGAAAATTTATCTTCTGTAGTAATACTGTCCTCTTAGGTGACCATAAATATCCATTGCTTAAATGGATAGTATACTGTACAAATAATGGATTTACTATGATTAATCATATGTCATTTAGCATTCACATGATTAATCTATACCGAAAGGTCATATTCCACTGTAGGACACATTTTAAAACAGTAATATTCCCAAGAATTAAAATAAATTGCCTGTATACTGTCTGGCATGGGAAAAGGTTCCTTCTTCTCAAGTCTATAAATATATATACCATGAGGACACACAGAACTTAGAGAAGCGGGAGAAGGTAAAAACAAAGGTAGAACTCACTTTGTCACTGTTCGCTGACTCCACAATGCAGTGTAGGCAGCCCTAATCCAATGAAACATTGACTACAGGAAAGAAATACCCTTCCTGCACCAATGTTTTGTGAGTAACTTTTCAGGGCTCTGATAAACAGAAGGTTTTCCAAATAAGCTGAATGCAGTTATTGTTATTAATAAAATAACTCAATACATATTGTTAACGTGTGCATGACTATTGCTAGAATTTATAACTATACGTAACTTCATTCAAAATATTAACCTTTAAATTAATTTAGTCTAGCCTAGAAAATTAAGGGTATGAGCCACTAATAAACTTTATTGTGTACTCTTGGGTTTGATTCCCTTTGTCTCTTTTTACCTACTAAGTGACCTCCAGCAAGTAATTTAACAATGCAGTGCTTGTACTCACCTCTGAAAAGAAGCAATTGTATCTACTGAGTTTACCAAGTTAAAAAACAAACAAACTCCCAAGCAAGTAAAATAAAATTGTGTCAGCCATGCTGACAAACATATGTAGATATGCATTCCACCAACACTGCAGTTCAATTATAATGCCATAAAATTTAATATAAGGCATCTGAATAAACACATAAACACATTAAATCTATGTATGTTCTCAGATTTTACTATTATTGATGCTAAACATATTGAAAGAACTTTAAAAAGTACATCATGGAATGAAAACTGGCGGTATCACTCAGCCTCCATACAAGTTTTGTACCAAGGAAATGGAGAACAGATACAGTCTGTATGGGAGGACCTTCCATAGAACCAGGTAATTATAAACTCATAAGTCTGACAAGCCTCATATGCAAAGCCATGGAAAGACTTATCATGGAACTAATCAGTCAGGATCATAGGGGACGTGCAAATACTGGACCTGTCACAGTTCGGATTCACGAAGGGCAGGCTTACTCAAGCTGGTGGATTTTTTTGACAAGGTCACCAAAGCAATGGATGAAGGCAAAATAGTACATACTACATACCTCAACCTGGCCAAAACTTTTGACACAATTCCCCACTCAGGCAGAAAAGAAAAGCTAAATAAACTGGGAATAAACCCCTACATCACCTGCTGGATTGTTAACTGGCTCACAGATAGGATTTAGGAAATTAAAATAGAGGACGTTACCTCCACAAAGAGACCAGATACCAGTGAAGTCCCCCAGGGTACTGTTCTGGGACCTCTTCTGTTTGGTATCTACTTTTCTGAAGTAAAATCTAATACCAAAGGACTTTGTCTGACCAAGTTTGCAGAGGACTGGCCATTGAATCCCAAATGATTTAGCCATACTTCAGGAAGGTTTGCCCCAAATAAATAGCTGCTGCCAAAATCATGGACTGAAACTAAATGCCAAAAAATGCATTATTGTATCTTTTGGGACATTACCTAGCCCAGGAAACTACCACATTGATGATATGCACTTAAGAACTGACCCGGTCATTCAGGATTTGGGAAAGTATGTGGACAGTGATCTAACTTTTGACCAACATGTGTTTATTGTTATAAGAACGTCCTTCTATGTCACACAGCTTATAAACAAATGGATTGTGTCTAGATCTAGGGATGTCATTGTTCCTCTTTACTCAGCTGTCATAAGGCCAACCATAGAATATAATGCTCCCTTTTTCATGTAGCTGTTGAGACACATACAACAACTGCAATGTCCACACAGATACCTTACTAAAAGGATAGAAGGCCTAAACAACATGACCTACATTCTTCAAAACAAAGGCCTGTTACTATGCTCGGTATCCTACAGACTGTTAAGAGTTGGCCTGTGTCTGGCATACAAGGCATCCTCTAACTAAGTACTGATGGAGTTACTGAACATAAGCAAGTCAAATGACATCAGGAATACTCAGTCTAGGAATCGGTTAACCATCCTCTGCAAAATTTCAGAGGATACCACAGCTCTGGGACAGATTCCCCATCCACATAAAACAAAGTCCAGCCCTGTCCATATTCAAGTATAACTTAGATCTATGGACGGAAAACAGAAAATTTACCCGGGACTGCCCCCTGTACTATTAATGGACAGAGATATCTCTAAATGCTTTATCCCATGCATAGGTCCCTCAAATTATCTATGGCATGATCCCAATTATTCTCATTAGGAGTAATACACAATTATCGACCATGAGATTGGTAAGGCCAATCTCTAACCAAATGGAATATGTTAATTTGAGCACAAAAAGGGAAATTGGCTGGGCTTAAACTGGCCCGCAATTGCAACTAGGCTAGCACTTACCTATGAACCTTTGAACCTATGAAGGATGCATCATCATTTTTATATATTATCTTGCATGAATGTATCACATGATATGTATAGAAGAAATACGTTGACTGGAAAATTATGTGTACACCTTTTATCAAAATCATAATGTATTGATGTTAGAAGACACCACATACAAAATATTTCCAATATTTTAGAAGAAGAAGCTGAGCTTTAGTCAAAGAAAAATGAAAAAGTTGACTAAAGAGAGGAAAGTACTGGTGAATGTGGTTACCAAGGATAAAGATAACTAGAAATGATTCATTAGTTAGCAAAGTATGTAAAGCTATAGAAATGTAAAGCATTTTACATGTATAGGAAACAAAAACAATTGTTTTGGAAACTTAAGCTGTACATAACATTTGAAGTAAAGAGGTCTTATTTGTATCATGTAATTCAAAATAGGGATCGTATAACGAAAGTACAAAGTATATATGATAAACAGAACACACTTAATGGAACTAACTTGTGTACTAAGAATATACTAAGAATATTAAAAAATAAATCTTAATTGTTTAAGCAACTGCAGGTGCTTTTTAATACATTTCTAGAAGAGGTTGTACTGCCATTAATTTAGAAAGGTCCATATTATGATGATGTTTAAAGGATGCACACTTTATTTATTTATTTACATTTCTTTACCAGGTAAATGTCTGACTGGGCAAAAATAGTCCATTTTCAGTGGAGACCCCGGGAGAAAAGCTCCAGTTCATACTGTCAGAATGAAACATGAAAAAAAATGGTTACATATTTATACAATTAGTTACAACTATATGTTTTAAGCACGATACATCATTACACAGTAAAAAAAAAACAGTTACAAAAACATCATTGATTACACACTTTTTTTTGTTAGAAGGGTGGTATCCCCGACAAGGGGGATATGAGAGCATGTTGAGAAGCAGAATAAGGAGGAGAGAGTAGAAAAAACAGGTTAGCCTGGAGGAGAACAGGAGCATGTCCAGTGAGTTAAGAAATATTGTTTTAGGGCCTGCTTGAAATTGTGTGTGCTATTGATGGCTAGTATATGTTGAGGAAGGGAGTTTCAGTATTTAGAGATTTTGCAACCGTTTAAGGAGTCACCATATGAGTTATAAGATTTGTTAACTTTGAGTAGTATCTTGTGTGTGAACTAACACTGAAAACGTAAGACCTATAACCTATGCATATATTTTTTGCAAGATCACAACCTGGTTAAAAACATCAGGTAGTGTAATACTGAGGATCAAATTCAATATGGGTTTGTTGAAAGTGCATCATGATTAAAGAACTTGGAGATCTTGTTTTGACCATATCTATTTTGCTATACATTAGGGTCTTGAGGTACACGTGGAGCATTTAGATTGGGTGAAAACATTTGATATTCTACATTTTGGTCTTATTAAATGCTTGCCTGATTTTTAATTATGCATTAATTATAAAGTATGCAGAAGCAGAGGTAGTAGTAGCCAGTGGACTTTTAGGGTTTAATTACCAGAAGCTGTACGGTATACCTAATTGGTGATATTCATAGTCATTATGTGAACGTGTTAAGCCTATATGTGCTGTTTGCTAATGAGCGAACAAAGCTGTGATTCATAGGGGTTAGTTACACTAATACATGATAGCTGCAAATAAGCCTAAGCAAATGAAGTCGTAATGAGATGCAAATGAGGAATGATATAAAACAGTGTATGCTAATGAAGCAGTCTCTCACCTATTTGTGATTCATAGTGAAATTTTCCCATTTTTCTGAGCTGTCTACGGATACATTATATAAGGGCAATTCTCACCTATTCTATCTATGTTACAATTAACAAAGATACTGTGACCTGCTGCAAGCCTTGTTATATCTCATTGCGAGCTGCTTGTTTTGGCTGAGCCCAAAAACCTTGCTCCAAGCGGCACTTGCCAGCCAAGAAGGTGGAGATATAAGCATAGAATATCTCATTATATTTTTAATAATGAGGAGATACTAGACAGGTTTAGAGTGGACAGGGATATTATAAGGTTCTTAGTGAGCATGTTTGACCTCCATATAGGTACTGGAGGAATGTGTGGACATCCTATATTTGTGGATACTAATGTATGTATAGCCCTCACTATACTTGCCATGGGGAACTTCCAGAGACAGAATAAGGACATGTTGGGTATCTCATTGACTTCTGCCATGAGGACACTGCATAGTGGCAAGTGTGGATCAGTACATCTATTTCCTGGTGTCAATTCAGGGCCGAGCCAAGGCTATGCATCCCTTTTGTGGGATGGAACATTTACCTGACATACTCATTGGAATAGATGAACCCATGTGGCAATTAGGGCCCCATCTGGTGCACAGGGAGAACAGTACCATAATAGGAAGAGCTGCCATTCCATCAATTGCCAGGTAGTGTACAATGCATGGGGATTCAATGATAACATTTCTGCACAGCATCCTTGTAGTGCACATGATTCCCATATCTGTCACACTAGCTCACTCTACCACTTCTTCCTGCATGGTAGGATTGCCAGTGGTCATCTAGTTGGTAAATGGAAAAAAATATATACATTTTTTCAATTTTATTTAAGTAGTTATTCACAGTAAAATGTATTGCTGAATAATAAACCACTTTTTCTTTGTTTATAGGTTCGTACTAGGCTAACTGCCCTTGTGGACCATTTTCAGCCTAGCCAATTACACCTTGTGAGAATCAAGCCCTGCACCTTATGTTTGTAAGGTAAACACCTTAACCATTATGCAAACCTCCCCTTTGCTCTTTTTCTGTCTCTTTTTTTTTGTGTTGTCTGTCAGGTTATGCTGGATATCCACTGGAGTTAAGGGTCTATATTACGAGATCGAAATCCCGTTTCAGCAAACACCAGAAGACCGACACGTATAGCGTGAACTACGATAATGGCGAACATTCAAAACTGCGAAACACAAAATGTCGAAGTGTCATGGTTGGCTCATCTACGGTATAGCTCCGTAAGGTAAGTGTGCGATAGTTACGGACCTTAGGGTTAGGGTGTGGGTTAAGGTAAGTGCATAGATAGGTAATGTATGTAAGGTTTAGTGTAGGGTTAGAAGTAGGGTTTTGTTAACTGTATGTGTGTGGATTATTTGTTTTGTTTGGGTATATGTCTGTAGGGTAAGTGTGTGATAGTTCCGGACCTTAGGGTTAGGGTGCAGGTTAAGGTAAGTGCATAGATAGAATGTATGTAAGGTTTAGTGTAGGGTTAGAAGTAGGGTTTGGTTAGTGTATGTATGTGTTTTATTTATTATGTTTGGGTATGTAGTATGTAGTGCATGGTGGTGTTGGCCGACTATGATGGTTCGGGATTTGAAAATTCGTAGTTTAGGAAGTTAGGCGTATTTGCGGTTCGGGCTATGTGTGTCGGTGTTGTGGTGTTCGATGATACGGGTTTTCAATTACATAATATAGACCTGGAGTCAAGACACATGACACCAGTGAGAAATCCAAGTGAAGCTGCAGGAGAGAAATTTAATACAGCAGGGTCCCAGACATGAATTGCCATTGAGAGGGTCTTTGGCCTCCTGAAGACTCCTTTTAGATGCCTGGATGAGTCTGGGGTGCCCTTCAGTATGACCCATCTACTAAGGATGTTTACTGCATGTTGCATTCTGCACAGCATGATCATGTGCTGAACTGGTGGTAAAGTGACCCATGATGTCCCTGTCCAACTTTGACTAAAGATAACCAGCAAGCAGCAGTACTAAAGGACCCTATGTGACAGGCTCATGCATGGCATGTGGCTGTGCTGGTAAAATGAAGGCATCTAGTCCAGCACAATTGACCATGCCATTTAGGTTAGTGTTTCCTTTTTGGTAATAAGCACATAATATAATGGATGCATTTAGTGATATCTCTGGGATATTCTGTGATGTGTGGTGCATGGTCTACTCTCACTGTTCACCTGGCATTCCTTCTCATCTTTAAATATATATTTTTTTATTTCAAAACAGTTATTCATACTATTGTTGGTAAAAGTCAAGTCTGAGTACTCACTGACTCCTGTTTAGTGATACAGTAAGGCATCATATGATGAATTATCACATTTTTAACTGTTTTACACAATAAATTCTTGTGAGGAGGTTTACCTAAGTATGCACTTACTGAATGTCCTTAAGTAACTCAATTATTAAAATGTGCTAATTCAGCATTTAACATGAGTTTATATCTTGCAACTAAATGAAAATGTTTTATCTTTTTTATATTATGCAGTGTTTTCTCAATCTGAGCTACTGTATGTTGTCTGTTGAGGTACCGCACATCAGTTTGTTTTATTTTTCCATACACAATAATGTGTTGCCTCAGAGACAAAAAATAACATTACTTGTGCAGTGGTGAGGGTGAATTGACAGAAGTTTTTGTTTACATGACAGGATACTCATTTTAATTTGTAATTTCCTTAACAGTGTTGCCCTGGAAACTACTTTTATGCTGTAGGTAATTGGTAGCCGTAACAAAGGTTATACATAAAGCATTAATAGTATTACTCGCTGCAGTCTTATGTTATGACATACAGCTTTCTTTCCACAGTTCAGTGAGGTTTTAAACAGTGCCATTACATGAATGAAATACACACAAAGTGTTAAGTCCCTCCCCTTTTCATTTTTAAATAAGCTATTCCTCTTTAAGTTAGACAAACACCTGTGTTAGTGAATGTCAAAGTATAAGTAACATAAATGTCACACTTTATTCACAGTAGGTCAGGTCAAATGTGTCATGCACATTTCCTAAAGATAGTCTAGGTGATGGTGCAAATGATTTTGAAGACGGGCTGCTGTGAGAGCTGGATGCTGAGATGGTTTGATGTCATGTCCTACTTGATGCAAGTGATTCTGCAGACACTGATCTGACAGTGCTGTGGGACTGGGACCTTGACCTCAAATGAGAGGTTCTGTTAGGCATAGATGAATGCTGACATGGCCTGCATGAAATCTATTGTGCTCTTCCCTAACTAATTACAGTACTTTCTTTAGCTGCAGTTGTAATCTCAAGTGATCTGCCCACACATGCTCTAACAGTACCCTACCTCATCTTCTTCCAAGACTAACTCCTACTTAGTCTGGTAGGTCCTAACTAGAGAACAGATGGAGGCAGCCACAGATGTTTGATGTGCCACCATATTACCCATCAGTGTGATCATGGTTTTATTTCTTGCACTCTGCTATTTTCATGTAGTGTTGGAAATCCTCATGTATTTCCTGGGGGATTCTGACAATTTCCTGCTGACACTCTGTAGCAGCACACTGAGCCCTAACAATGTTGTGGCACATTTGCTGCTGGACAGCCAATGCTTTATGTGTTTCCTAGGGCAGCTGTGAACATTTCCTGTACCTGGCTCCCTTTTGCAAAGGTGCCATTCTGGACACTTTTACCTGTGAATTCCTGCCATCATCCTGAAAGTGCTCATTTGAGTTTGGAGATGCTAGTCTAGACTGCATGGATTTTCTGCATGTACAAGCATGAGTGTAAGGACTGCGGTGGTGGTGCTGCGGTAGCGTTGTCGCCTCACAGTTAGACGTTGCCCGTTCGATTCTCAGTTAGAGCATCTTCTGTGTGGCGACATTCGTGAATGGGCATTCCTTCGTTGAAGGTTGTGCGTTAGGCCTGGCAAGCCAGCATGTAAAAATCTACTGCCAATCATTAGCGGACCGGAGTTCCGCTGTGGCGACCCCTAACCGGGAAAAGCCGAAAGACACAAACAAACAAGCATGAGTGTAATGTCAGCATGTGCTTGACTTTGTGATGCACTGTCACTTCCTGCAGAGTAACTAACATGTTGTGGGGTATCAGACCCTGCCATTAAACTTGGAGACTCTGCGTCACTTTCCTCAGGCTGCTTCAGAAATATAATAATGTTATTATCATCATCTTCAGCAGCCATTCTGCTGCTATCATTCAAATTTATCGGTATACTGCAACTGTTTGTTTCTGCTGCTGACCCTGTAAAAAATTATTTGAAAACATTACCAATAAATCATTTGCATACAGTACGGTGCACTTAAGGACGTTTGGAGGATACTTACCATGCTCAGTGCATTTGATGCCATTCTGTGTAGATGTGAAATGTTCATCTGTCAGCAGCAATTGCCACTTGTTTAATGTAATCATGCTATACCAACATTCATTTCTCTTTATAAATATATCTTATTAGTTTTTAAACCAACCTTCCTGAGCAGACAACTGTTATTGCTGCAGAGGTTGATAATAGCAAGTGTTCACAACACCTCTGATTATTCCAAATCCATCATCTTCTGTGTCATAGTCATCTCCATGGATGGAGAGGAGGTATTCCACATCTAGTATTAAAGGTGTAATTGATGGAGCACCCCCCCCAGTACTGGTATGGGCAATTGCATTCTGCCTCACCTTGGTTTTGCGTGTCCTATCATATTATTTGCCCTCTTTTTGCTCTGTGTTAATGTGCAGTTTCTTCCACCAACTGCATTAATGTTCAGGGCAACTGGTTTTCAGGCTTTTGCCCTCTCAGCTTGTTTAGGACCCCTGTTACCGAACAGACTTTTGCCATATATGTCTTAATGGCAGCCACGAGGATGTGGTTTTCTTCATTGCTGAAGTTATGCTTTCTGTGCCTTAATCTCCTGTTCTGCATCATTACTTCACATAAAAAATTATGTCGCAGTCATACACAAAAAACTTTTGGATGTAATCATCAGTCAGACAACAGAGCAATAAAAAGTGTGCCTGCTATAGTAATGTCTGCAGTATCATAAATACAGTCAGAGCAGAAAAGCAATCATTTTCTTCATAGGCTAATAAGAGGTTACTAGGTTAACGACCCTAGAACCCTTACAAGCCTAACCATATTTATTCCAAGTTGCCCCAATTGTCAGTGGTTAGGTGAGTGAAGTTTGCAGAGGAAAGGGTCTATTGTAGTTAATTCTGACTTCCTCTGCCCAGAAAAGAAATAGGCGCCACCCCAGGAATGAATTTGTGGTCACTTATCCATTGATCTAAGTTGCTTTTGAAGAGGGTCAGGGAGGTGCTCTGTTTCATGTGAATTGGAAGCTTGTTCCAGACAAGTGGCAGTCTCTGAGAGATGTATCTATTTCTCCAGCATGACCTGTTTATGTCAGAGGCTAGGTTAAGATCTCTGGAGTGAGTGACCCTCCTGCAGTTTGATTTACGGATGTGTATCATTTCCATCAGAGCTGAATCAGAGACTGCCCTGTAAGCCACGCACAGGTCACCCCTTAGCAAGCTGTAGGAGACAGAATACAGTGGCATGGCTTTTAGCCTTTCCGTGTAAGACTTGTTTTGTGTACCCTGTAATTTCTTGGTAAGAAACCTCTGTGGTCTTTCCAATTGTTGCAGGTGTCTGGTGAGGTACATGCAAAATGGAGCATTGTATTCAATTATTGTTATGATGAGGGATGAGTATAACAGAATTATAACATCCTTATATCTAGATGCAATGCCTTTACTTATAAGATATGCCACATAGAAGGATTTCCTTACTACTGTGGATACATGCTATCAACTTGAGTACTCAGATCATGTACCACTGGGTCTACACTTAGGGGGGTTCTGACTATAATGTAATTAACAGGGATGTCAGCTTTCCCAAAGGGAATAATAATGTATTTTTTTGCATTTAGCTTTGATCTGTGGCATTGGTGCCAATCATTTGTCTGTGTTAACTCTGTATGCAGTATATTAACATCATTGGGGGGACTCAATGATTGCTCCCAGTTTGCAAGTGTCAGTGAATGTAGTCAGTTACAGGCCTTCCATGTTTTCCTGGACTTCTGAAAAATATATTCTGGGGGCCCACCACAGAACCCAGTGATATTCTATTGGTGACTGGTCTTTTTCTGGTGGTGAAGTCACCCACTTTGACAGTATGTGCTCTGTTGGTAAGCCAAATGGCTACCCATTTGGTAATGTAGGGGATAATTCCAGTTGGGAGAGTTTCTCTATAATACCTGAGTTGGGGATTGTGTCAAATGCCTTGACTAGGTCAAGATAGGTAGTATGTACTGTCTTTCCCTTGTCCAGGGCTTTGGTGACTTTCTTGAAGAAGTCAACCATATTTAACAAGCATGAGCTACCTTTAAAAAATCTGGAACTGGGTTGGGTCCTGAGTTTGGGAATTACCTACATCCTTGTTGATAAGGTCCATACTGATTCTTTCCATAGCCTTGTGGATGAGGCTAGTCAAGTTTATGGCCCTATAATTCCCAGGGTTGGTTGATGGTCCCCCTTTGTGCAAAGGGATTGCTTCTGCTGCCCTCCATTCTGCTGGAACATAGCCAATTCTCACACTGTGGTTAAACAAGGATCCAAGTGGGCCTTCTAGGTCATGTTTTAAGTTGTTTAAAAGGCACCTTGAGACTCTGTCTGGTTTCATTGATGCCATGTTGTTGGCCTTGGAGAGTGCAGAGATGGCCTGCTCTCTTTGGCAGGTATACTTTGGGGGATGACTGGAGGAGACAGGGGAGAGAAGTTTGCTCCAAATCTTTCAGCTAGGAGGTTGGCTTTTACCTCTGGTTGAGTCTGGGTACTGCTATCTGCAACCAATTCAGTGCATAGATGGGTATTCCCTTTTAGATTTCAGACATAGTTAAAGAATGCCTTTTGATTATCCTTAGCTAGGGATGCTATGTTGGCTTTGTAATTAGCTTTGAAGGACTAGACAAGATCTCTAATTTGCTTGTTTAAGCTAGAGAGGGATTTCTTCCTCTGCTGAGCTATTTACCTCTTGTTCTTGGACATTAGTTTCTTTCTCTTGTTGTATAGCCTGTTTGTACTAGGGGTTCACTAGGCTGGCTTGTTTTTTTTTGCAAGACCTAGTTTTAATCCAATCAGGTACAGCTTATTTTTATAAGTGGTTATACAGGGCGTTGGTGTACACCTCTGCATAGGAATCCATCATACCTCTCAACCTCTTAGAGCAAAAAATCTGGGCAAATCCATGAATAATGGGGGGGGGGATAAAGCCAAAAACGTAGGGACACTTTTTAAATATTGCTCTTACAAACTTAGTTGAATTACATGTTTTTACATTAGCATGAATTTTCTGAAGGATATGAAGTCTGAAGCTGAAATTTCTGCCAATATTTTCTGACTTCAGTCCTCAATGATTTGCCAGTGATTTTCCAGAATACCATAATTTTATGAAAAACAGACCAAAAACATTAGGAAAAAATCTGGACATTCTGTAAAAATCTGGACAGTTGACAGGTATGGAGTCCATGTTATCTACATTTGAGAGGGCTTTGAAACTTCTTATACCATAACTTACTAGGAATTAATTTGTCTTTGAAAATTCTTAAGTGTTCTTAAGCCTGATGAGGTATCTGGTATGGTTCGATTTTACCAGGGAGGATATCACACTGGTGGGGTGGTGGGGTGCAATGCTCTCCCATATTAGTGAGTACTATGTCTAGGACATTTGAGACTCTTGTGGGTATGCTGACTAGCTGTTCCAGAGCATTTGCACTGACAAAGTCCAAGAACCTCTGAGACAGCATGTTTGTGGTCTTGTATGTTTTCCAGTCGATGGTAGGATAATTAAAATCACCCACGAGTAAGGTGTTGGACTGTATGGCAAGTGACTCCAGCACATCCAGGTATGTGGTATGCTTTTCCTGTAGCTAGCTATGATGTGGTATGGGACTTTGCCTATAGTTAATTTGACATGGAGTAGCTCAAGAGGCTCATACTGTTTCACCAGTCTTGAGGTGTACGTATCCTTAATGAAGATGGATGCACCTCCTCCTTTAGTCCTTTTATGCTTAGTTTGTGGTCTGAATGTATGGAAGGCATTGCAGCCATGCATGGCCTGGGTGCTTTCTGCACCTTTGAACCATGTCTCAGTGACTGCACAGATGTCAGCATCTTCCAAAGTGAGGAGTGCTTCCAGGGAGTGCAGTTTCTTGTTTAGATTCCTAGCATTAAAGAACAGTACCTTGAGTTTATCCAAAGAGGATTTTGTTATATTGGAAGGTTTGTTATTTTGACAGTGCCTGGAAAAGGCACAAAAGGGGTGGCTAATGCCTTTGCCAGTATCTGAATGCCTAGAGGAGACAGTTGCAGACCCATCCTTCTCGTAACCTCTACCATTGACTTGTATTCAAAATACTATCACTGTTCATTGGTCAGTGACACTCAGAAATCTCCAAGTAAAGACACATAAGTTCAACCAACAACAAATACTTACTACTTCAGTACTTCACAATTAAAACACTGCTTTTCTACCATGAACACACAATCACTTCAAGGCACCAAAGAAAATTATTTTTTTCACAATGATCACTAATCATTTCCACTGCTATTCTGATTTTCCATTTACAAATGATAACTTTACAATATTAACTAAAGCCCTCATACTATGCCCATGGTATGATTAAAACAAAACATTTCTTGAAGTGAACTGACTCATTCTGCATCATTTTGAAATGTTTTATATTAATTTAAAATATTTCTATTATTTTTTTCTTACTTTAAAAAGTCTGAGGTTTTCTTAGCCATTTGCCACCTAAATCAAGTAACCAAAGAAGCAGCAGAGTCTGAAGCTGTCTTCAGCAGTTACCAGCATGCTGTGGGAATGTGGAGATAGCCTCAGATATGCCCAAAGCTGAATATCTTTAGAAAAAGCAAAGTGGGGTCATATACATGAGAGTTTGCACAACCATGAAGTACAATCCCTGCCCATTTAATATCATCTGGCACACATTATCACCTCAAAGCAATCTACATTTATTAAAAGTTGACACTCAAACACATAGGAATATTTATTTCTGCAAAAAGACCCCCCCCCAAAAAAAAAACAAAGAAACAAACAAACAAAAAAAAAACAATAACATTGCTGCTCTACTGCATGAGGCTTGTATAAATTACAATTTAGGTTTAATAGCTAAGACAATGCACAGCAGCAGCTGCAGCAGAAGCCATTGTAAGTAAAATAAAAAAATGATGAATGCATAATGACTTTTATCCACCTTATAAATGAAATGTGAATGTATTCATTTAAAAACAAACAACTGTGAGAAAGCATTTTTGGTTAAACCAAACTTGCAAAGAATAACAGTAGCTGGTCTAATACTCCTGCTGGTTTACTGGGTTTGGTTAAAGTGATATCAAATGCTAAGAAGGAGTAGTTCTAAAGCTGTGAACCGCGTTACTGCTCGTTCTTTCTTCATTCTGGTTCTGGTACTTCGAATGATGACAGCACCTGTGAATGCTTGAGGCCACTCTCTGAACTGGTCAGATAAAGAGACCAAGATTATTGTCTGCCCTCTTAGTGACTTGTACCTGGATAAGATACACGCATGAGGAAGGTGGGGGAGGAGTGGAAGAATATTCATATCTGGCAGGAGCTGGGTGAGCACCTGTCATACCTGACAAGAATCATGTGCACTGGCCAACAGTGCTGTCAGAAATACAGTGACCTATAGAAATGTAGGCACAGTCAGCTGGCTTTGTGGGTTGACCAGGTAGTGGTGAGAAGGCCAGAGTTCTAGAGTAAGCATAACTTTTTTTCTCATTTTTTTTGAAACATTGCATATTAGCTTGTGCACCCCCAGAGGTTTTTTTGTGGCCCTGGTCTACTATCAGGTGGAACAGTAAGCCTAGCCTCAGACGTACCAACACACTGCTCACCCACTAGCCATTCCTAAGTGCGACCTCTTTTCCTGACCATAGAAATTTACCTAACACTATGGATGGGCAATTTCCCACAGTTTCCCCAGCCAGCGTGGTCAACATGGGCATCCTGAGGCAGTGTAGCAACTGCCTCAGGTTCACCGATAAACCTCTACTTCTAGTCCACACAAACTCAACATGTGAGAAATGCAACTGTATTAAAAACCTTGAATCCATGCTCTCTCACACAACAGTCAGTACATATGACAATGAGTGGGTAGTCAGAATGCACACCTCACCCCCTACTCCACCCAAACAAATATCAAAGATACCTACATATATGGAGGTCCTCACCATAAACATACCTAAACACCAGAGACCTTCCAAACCCAAACACCAGCATTTTACACATAATACTTACTCCTCAGAACACAATACACATAATAACTCATGTACCAGTGTCTCACCTGACAAGCCCTTAAGGCAAACTACAAAACCAAACATATTAGTCATAGGTGATTTCATTGTGAGAAACACAGATGTGCCTCTTAACAGGCTGAATAAGGAAAAGGTCACAGTCAGCTCTTTGTCAGGTGCCAGGATGCACCATATAACACATGTACTCAAGTCTCTCAACAACAGGTACTGTTATGACTCTATCATAGTCCATGTTGGTGTGAATGACTTGAGATGTACTCTGAAACGTCTTGTACTTTGAAACGTCTCTGGGCTATATGAAGAGAGACATGACTGAATTTTCGGACTATGTGTCTCAGGCAAGTATGTCCCCAGCCTTAAGCAGCATTTTACCTTCACCTTGGATGATGCCTCAATACAAACAGGAAATGAATGACTAACAATTGGCTTAGTTTCTGGTGCCATTCCTGGGGGATCCAGTACCTGACAGCCTGGGAAGATATGATCGACAGACCATGATGCTTTGCCAGAGATGGCCTGCATCTGTCTCATCTGGGCTACAGGCTTCTGGCAAAGGTTCATGCTTCTCCCATAGTACCTTTTTTAGGAAAACCGATGAGATTAAAACTACCAATATAAAAATGTCAACAAAACACAACTTAAAGGTCATGCTGCTAAACACTAGAAGTCTAAACATGAAACTGCACTCATTGCAAGCATTCTTAACCCTAGAAAATGCTGATATCTATGCAGTCACAGAAACCTGGTTCCCAGCTATCGGGAGCACCCCAGCCTTACCTGGTTACCCATAATATCATACATTTGGACCCCAAAATGTGGGCAGTATGCCAAAGGAGCTGGAGTTTCAATATATATCAAAGACATTCATGCCTCTAGGCTGGTCAAACAGTATCATGCACAGGAGATACTCAAGGTTTAGTTAACTATTGATAAGACTGTTAGAGAAATGTACAAATAGTATAGTGTACAATTCTGCACTTAAAGGGTTAAGAGTTAATACATTTATTCTATGTAAAATGTGTAAATACTGGTGGTCTCTGTAAAAGCTGCTGACGCTTAAAAGTCTGTTGTTCTTGCTGTGGAATGTTGTGATAGGGGCCTCACACTAGCAACAGATAAATGTTGTGTTAGGAAGAGACAGTTACAGGACCATAACTCAGAAACTGGGTTTGACAGGGCAAGCCCTGTGGACAAGCTAAATTCTGAAAGATTTTTTTGTAAAAGTCAGCAATTAACTGATAAGCACCTGCTGTGTACGTGCAGAGAACTGTGTAGTGTACGTGCAAAGAACTGTATAAAAACAGCAGGCTGAGCTATTAAAAATCAGACAAACCTTGTACCTACATGCTTTGTCTCCTTGCTGCAAGTAATAAAGAATGCCTTGCTGAACCTTACATGAATTGATCTTTGAATTTTCTTTAACAAAGACCCTTATTCAAATCATAGCTAGCTACCTGCCCCCAAATCTGATTCAAGATGCCCATTCCACCTATGTGGACCTGTTCGACTCTATCAGAATTCAGCCCTTTACCCTGATCCTGGGTGACTTTAACTACCCAAACATAGATTGGAAGAACTACTCATGCCAGAACAGAAATGTCCAGAGATTCATCGATGTTGTTAATGCACACACCTTTGAACAGCTAGATGATACCCCCACAAGAGGTGAAAATATCTTGGACTTGGCATTAAACAACATGAGTAACCACCGCAGCATCCATACAGTATCATCCTACCTGGTAAGATCCAACCATAAAGTGGTCACTTTCACAGTCATCATCTCCCACAATAACCATTTGGCTAGAGTCAGACATAAACCTTTCTCCAAAGTTGATTACAGTCTCCTAAGGAATGGTATAAACAGGTTCACAGCCCCATCCCCCTCTGTAGGAACTGGCACCAAAATCCAAAACTACACCAAAGCACTATATGAGCATGTATATAGATGCATGGAATCAGGAATACCCACCAGGACTAAATCATCCTCTGCAAGGATAAGTAAACCTGTCTGGTGGACATCTGCAATAAATAAACTCTGTAACAAGAGGAAAAAAATTGCTATTTAAAACCAAGAAGAAGCAGGTGCCCAATTGGAAGCAATGTCCCCTTAGCCTGAACAAGCAAATAAGAGCACTACTGAAATCCTCCAAAGCAAAACTTGAGTCCAAAATGGCGACATCTACAACAGGCAATCATAAGTCCTTTTTCACATATGTCTGCATCCTCAAAAGAAGCACACAGATCTTTTCAGAAGTGGTGATCAAGGATACCGCATATACAAATGACATAGATATAGCAAACTTGGTGGCTGACAGATTCACTGAGAACTTCACTCCTCTGTCTCACCCATCAGAAGATCAGGACATCCTCAGTACCTGCCTCTTCCCCTTATATGTAGGGAACAGGTCATCACTGCTCTCTCAAAGGCAAAAAATACATCCTCCATGGGACCCGATAACATTCCAGGCTGAATCCTACATGAACTCAGACAGAAACTTGAAGCATCATTAGGCACCCTATTCAACCAAAGGCTGAGTACTGACTTTGTCCCAACTAAGTGGAGGATAGCTTCTGTCACCCTTTTGCACAAAGGTAGAGTGTCCACCGATCTGGGAAATTATAGTCCCATCAGCCTAACTAACCTGATCTGCAAGGCCATGGAATGAATTATCATGGACCTCATTAACAAGGACATTGGCAACCTCCAAACACTTGATCCCACACAGTTTGGCTTTGTCAAGGGGAGATCTTGTCTGTTAAATTTGGGTAACTTCTTTGAGACAGTCATCAAAGCCATGGATGAGGACAGGACAGTGCACACCACCTACCTTGACCTGGCCAAGGCCTTTGACACTATTCCCCACTCGGCCATAATAGTTAACTCTCTCAACTAGGCAGTAATCTATATGTTACCAGATGGGTAGCAAACTGGCTCACTGATAGAACCCACTTAGTCAAAATAGGGGAAGCCACCTCAAGCAGTAGACCCGTAACAAGTGTTGTACCCCAGGGTTTTGTCTTGGGGCCTCTGTTACTTGGGATATACTTTTCTGAGGTGCAGGGCAAAAGCAGTGGGCTATGGCTGACCAGGTTTGCAGATGACTGCATGCTGGGTGCTGTCACCAAATCCCCTAGTGATGTAGACATCCTGTAAGAGGGTCTCACTCAGACAAATGACTGCTGCCAAAAACATGGCCTCAAGTTGAATACCACAAAATGCATCATCATCCCCTTTAGGGAGAATGATGTCCCTACAAATTATCACATTAATAACAATGTCGTAAGCACACAATCAGTCATGAGGGATTTGGGCACACAGGTTGATAGCAACCTGACTTTTGACCACCATGTTATTTCCATTGTATGGAAAGCCTTCTACATGGCCCACCTCATCAGTAAGGGTATCTCATCCGGGGACAAGAAGGTCATAACATCCCTGTATTCTTCCCTTACAAGGACCATTATTGAGTACAATGCTCCTTTTGGCATGTACCTTGCAAAGCACATGCAGCAGCTAGAGAGACCACAGAGGTTCCTCACCAGGAGAATCCAAGGCCTCAAACATCTACCATACACAGATAGGCTAAAAGCCCTATCCCTCTACTCAGTTTCCTACAGACTCCTCAGAAGTGACCTCTGTCTGGCATACAAGGTGACCATGGACCCACCTTGATGGGACTGCTGCATATCAGCAAGTCAAACTCCACTCAAGTAACCCACATGTGCACCCTCAACCTGGTCTCTGACATCAACAGGACTTGTTGGCAGGACAGACTTGTGTCCCAGAGACTCCCAATCTGTGGAATAGACTCCCTCTCCATGTCAAGCAGAGTACCTCTTTACCCCTTTCCAAGTGCAACCTGGATAATTGGATGGGAAACAGGAAATGCACCCTTGGGAGTCCACCCATGTCCCTGTTGGACTGCGGCATTAGATGCAGACTTGTATAAACATGGGCTAAACTCTTGTCTAGGCTTGTAAGGGCCTCAGGACCAATAGGCTAGTAACCTCCTAAGATCCTATGTTCCTATGAATACCGGTTATGGCCCTGTGTGCTGTGACAGAGTGTGTTGTTATGTCTCCACTCCCATCAATGTTGTCTACTGTTGTGTGTCCCCTTTGGGTGATGTCCCAGTACCATGTTATACAGCCACTGTCTGACAAATAGGTTACTGTTGCTACAAGTATATGGGGGACAGTCCAGCAACATCCATGTTATGCAATGACAGACAACACTGGAAACGTGCTGTAGGGTATCTTCCCAGTAGGTGTCCAACTTCTGCAGTACACAGATGTTTGCAGAATGTGTACATGTGCCTGATATATGTGGACCCTCAGCCAGAAAAATGTGGATGTCAGGCAAACAGTTGGACAATATGTAACAGTTGTTCTCAGACTGTCGGGAATCTGTCTGTCATATGCCAGAACCCTCAGAAAATGGTCATGGTACAGTAATATCTCTTAATGTATTAATTCCCTTACTTTGTAAGCTCAGTATGTGCACTCTGTCGCTGAAGTCAGGCCTGTTCTCCCCACTACTATTGGCTATGACCTGAAGTCCTGCTGTAGGGGGTCACCAGGTATGCTAGCCATAGCTCTCAAGTGATGAGATATGGATGTCGAGTACACAGTGACCTAGCCAGGGTACATCAGGGACAGTCAGGGACACCTGCACAATGTTTGAACTATTCTTGTGTGACATTCACAGACTGAGAGGAGCTGAATGACAGTACATCATGTGATATGTCAGCTTTGTCCACCACTACTTACTGTCACAATTGTCTAACACACAATCTAGTAGCCTTGGCCCCTATCCTAGTCTGTGGGATGGACATTATGGAGGTGTGGAGACTACAGCATCACAGAGGGTAGGTATAAATACTGTCCCCTGTTGGGATTTATGTGGTATGTCCACAGTTTTGCAAGCTATGTTTGGCCATTGTGAACAGACTTTCTGATTATGTGGCAGTTTAGTGTTAAACAATGTGGGTTGAGGTCAGCAAGGGGGAGACATATGTGAGTATCATATTTTATATGCATCAGAATATGCATGCTGCTGCAGTAGCTGCTGGTCTATCAGCTGTGTATGTTTGTAGGGCAAGACTGTGACACATATCCCTGTCGCTTGACCTTTTCCTCCCCACCCCTTTATGTATGGGTGTTGTGTGGATCCCTTGTTCTAGGTGATTGTGAGGTATGGTAGGTATGTAGCAGGTAGCTGAACATACTGCTGCTGCTGCATATGTTGCAGGCTGCAGCTTCTGCATTTTGCTCAGGAGTCATACTGGGGAGTGTGAACACATTGGAGGACAGCAAGCTGTATGTGTCAGTGAGGGAGCAGTGTCAGCTCTGGTGTTAAAGCATAGCTAGGGTGAGGGTACCCCTAGCAGTCCAGGTGAAGCATGTGCTTAAGGTACATATGTTATGTAACAGTGCCAATCAGAGAGTGGTAGGTGACATATAGGTAACCTATACATATTTGTGCAGTGTGTTCCTACCTACAGACCTTTGATGTGCTAAGATTGCAGAACTCAGTCATTATTTGTTGTATTCACAATCATGTAACTGAAATGCAACACACTGTAAATCCAGGACTGTGGGTGGCAAAATGTACAGCATGCTAGGAATTTAACAGACTGAGGTACTGAGTCAATACCATAGCAGGTGTATTTGCAAGATATATGTGCATGCATACAGTCTGTTACACAGGATTGGCATTAGCATGTGTGTTCGGATGGGTATGGTGTGTAACACTGAACTGTCTGTCATGATTTTGTAGCCTCAATCTGTACTGACTTGCCAGTACTTCAACACACAGAATAGGTTTTGTGACAACTGTGGACATTCTGCAATAGTTTGAACAGTTGTCAGCTATACCTAATATCCTAGGCCTCACATACATCCAACATTATTTATTTGGCTGTGTATTGGTTTGGTATCTGCATCACAGTCCCAAGTACACTTGTCAGTTTTCCCATTATATGTACAAGCAGTGTGTCATTGGCAATCAGGTTATGTTTATGGAAAGAACTGTTTTATTTCAGAGGTGAGTGGCCTAGTGGGCTAATGCACTATGCTGTAGTTTATGGGGTCTTGGATTTGAGATTTGGCAGGGATAATTATTTTGCAGAAGTGCCTAACAGTGTTAGAAACAAAAAAGGTGAGTAAGGTAGTTTTAAGCAGTGTTAAGTGGGTTTGAGCAGGTTTGCTTGTCGCGCTGCTTAGCCCCGCATAAACCCATGCTAATTCCAAAAAAAGAAAAGAAAAAAAGGGGTGATAGGAAAGTGGTGAAACAGGGGCAAGCAGGGGGAAAAACACTGTGAAAGGCAGGTAGAATGTGCAGAACAGGTGGTGGAAAGGACCATACTTCTCTATTTCTTGTACAGCAACAGCTGTGCAGGTTGTTGACAGTTTGGAATTTGGAATCTCTGAGGCCAACATAAATATGTTGATTGAATCATGTAATAATTTAAAGTGTGTCCAGTGGACGTGGGTGTGAAATGGAGAGCTATGTATGGGGTAATATTTTTTTGTGGGACAGATGCCAATTTTTTTAAGAAGAAAGTGGGATGTTGGGGAAGGAATATAGGTACATGTGGGAAGGTACGTTGGGTAGGAGAGGTTGCATTTGCAAACAAACAAGACAGACAAGACAGCATACAGGGGTGGTGTATGACACATGAGGGGGTAAACACCTTGGATGAGGGGGGTGTTGTGGAATTGGAGAGCCATGTGCCCCCAGACAGCAGCAGGGAGACTGAGCTCCCCACTCATGGGTAGTCAATACTGCTCCTTCACTGCCTCAAAGGTGGCTGTGCTGGGGGCTGGGCGCCGAGGCCATATTGCCCCTCCAGGTTGGCCAGTCTACCCTCAGTCTGGCACAGATGATCTTCATAGCCACAGTGCATGATCCTGTGCACCATCCCTGGTAGCTGTTGCTGGGTGGGAACTCCTTCTCCATACCTTCTCCCAGGGGGGTGGGCCCCATCCCCTGACACTGTTCTACCCGTAGGTGGTACAGGACCAGCAGAGGGGGCAGCACCAGGTTGGGTCCCAGACATGCTGGGACCTGGTGCCATGGCTGGCTGAGGTAGGGTACGTGTATCACCAGGAACCAGCCTACCCAGTCAAGCTATGTTGCTGAGGTATTTCAAAGTGTATAGGTTAGTAATGAACAGAATATTTAGTTAGTCATAACAGCATGCCAGAATGTTACAATTAACCCAGTAACATAACATTGCATAGCATATGGAACACAACAATAAGTGAGATAACAGTCAGTATAGTAATAGCATACCAGTAACAGTTACAGCATAAGGCCAACAACATAGGTAATTCAACAAGGTATGTTAGTATGCAACCATTGTAATACATAACAATAATAAAACACAAGGCACAGCATAACGTTTTGAGAACAACATATGTTAAAAGTAAACCATACCTGATGTATAACAACAATAAATTATGATGCATATAAGGGGTGAGGGAAGAGAGAAATACATTCCATTATTACCAGCATAGGCTATATTGTTTGCAACAGTAGTCTTACATATTCTACATGCCTGCCCTTACTTTATTTATATAAGTGCGCTATAGCTTCTGTAGCACCCACATATCTCTCAAGCTATCCACATGGGACAGTATGGGCCAAGCTGTACAACCTACAGGTATACAACTACAGGGGACTATTACATGCCAGGGGGACATATATGACTACCAAGGTGTACTGTGGACTGATGTAGTGTGATTGTGCTATTGACATAAATCAAGTAGATGATAAATCTGTGTCCAAGGGATTTGGCAACAGTGATCACATTCCATGACAGCGTGACACTTGAAAGACATGTATTGTGCACAGTACCGAGAGTTTACCTATCATGCCATCCTTGGCAGGCATGATGTTAGACTATCAGCAGACATTCACAAACACACCAGGCATACAGTAAAATAGTAATGACAAGATGGCGGGACGAACAAAGGCTGCTGCTATGTAAACACATCCAATAAAAACCAGTATCTTCCTCAAAATCTTGATTTATTCAGAAAGCAGGAACAGTGGTAAGCGCTTTCACCCTGATGGGGCTTCCTCAGACCATATACAAACATACACAGCCATTCATAATTATAAAGAGAAAAGGCACCAAATTAAAAATAATCCATTCCATTAATTAAAGTGACAGCTTTCTACGAAGCAAAATATATGACAAAGATAAATACATTGATACATACATAAAATATGTATACAACTATACAAACTTATTAATATACAAATTCATTAAAAACATCATGAATGTCTAAAAACAGTATTAAAATACTACAACAATAATTTTATAACATAAGTGAGATGCTAACTCCTAAGCCTAACACCCCCCCTTAAAAAATAATCCATAAAATCCACCACTGTAAAGCATGTCTATGGAAATAAGACTGATTCCTATTTCTGACCCCCTCACACAACCCCAGTACCTAAAGGTACTATTACAGAAAAAACAATGAATGGAACACTACTATCTCAGCCCTCTCGATTTAAAAAAAGGGATTCAGTGGCATCTTATCATTTAGACCTGGGAGGTTGTCAGCCCTCAACCTAATGATCCACTTCGCTTCTTGTGTCTCAGTTCTATTCCTTATATCCCCTCCTCTGAAATTGCAGAGGTTAACTTCCATAACTCTGAAACTAAACTCATGTGTATCATGAGTGCAACTGATGTGTTTAGATAAGGCGTTAACAGTGGATCTAATTCTGATTTCATAAAGATGTTCCCTAATTCTGTCCCTTAGCCTTCTGTCCATCTTTACAACATAGAATGCCCCGCATACTATACAGGATGCAAGGTATACCACATGTTCTGACATACAGCTGGCTGTGACTTTAAACTCATATCTCATACCATTATTAGGATGTATAAAGGTAGTGCTGGAATCAGTGTATCTACAAAAATTACATTGATTGCAGGGTAATGTCCCTATCTGCTCATGGCCACCTCTAGTCTGTTTGGGACGACACAGTAACATCTTTAAATTGGGTTTTTTCTTATACACAAACTGCGGAGTTTCCCCTATTACTGTTTTAATATCAGGATCCACTGTCAACAACTCCCAGTGCATTCTAATTGCATCCTTGATATTCACCACATCCTGAGTATAAAACAATGGGACCCTGATCTTAACACCTCGACTGGGTGCAGCTACAATCTCATGCTGATCACTCTTTACCTCATCTCCAACTAAGTTTGAAAAATATGGACTAGCTATACCCACTCTTAATGCTAAAAGGCCAGACATACCTTTCACTATGTCTTCCTCTTTATAAGCTCTTTCCCTAAATCTATTACATAAATCATTGAATGCGGTATCAAAACCTTCATCTGAGGGATTATACTGTGAGGTTCTCATGACTTGACCTTTCACAATATTCCTGAAAATATATCCAGGATGCATACTGTGTCTATGTAAAAGGACATTCCGGTGGCATGCCTTCCTATAAACTCCTGTGCTCTAGAGACTATTCATTAATCTTTCTACATAGACATCAAGCAATGATATCCATCTATCAGAAAATTCATGGCTATATTTCAAATATGGAGGCAACCCATTAACACGATCAATGAATACAATCAATTCCTCAATCTTACCTCTCCAGATGAGGAAGATATCGTCCACAAAATGTCTATAAAAAAAGACATTAAGGGAGAACTCATCTAACTTAAACAGATATTCTGTTTCCCATGCGGCCATAAATAGGTTGGCATAGCTATTGGCACATGAAGTGCCCATAGCTATGCCATCCTTCTGCAAGTAACTCTGTGAACCAAAACAAAAAATATTGTTTTCTAATACCACCTCCAAAAACAGAACCAAAAGGTCCATTCTGGGGCCACTAAGTTTAGTGTGGCATTTCAGATAATCATGGGCCCTCTCAACACCTTCCTCATTCGGGATCACAGCGAACAATGAATGGACATCTAATGTTACCATTATAAAAGGGAATTGGATAGGTACTGTCCTCATACACTCATGTAGATCCAAAAGAAATTGTTTGGTATCTTTTAATATATAAGAATTGGTACCCACAACTGGATGCAAAAACCTCTCAACATATATAGAAAAGGGTTCAGTCGACCACCCCCTACCTGCAACAGTAGGCCTCATAGGGGGAGCACGCTCATCTTTATGGATCTTGGGTAGGCCCTGAATTACAGGTATGAGGGGGTCACTAACAAACAAATACTCATATAATTCTTCAGCGATGACATGACTCTTAAGGAGATCACCCAACATCCCACATATCCTATGTACACGAGTCCTAATTGTGTCCTGTTCAATAACAAAATAAAATTGTTTATCCCCTAACATCCTTTTCATGGCTTGATCATAAAATTCAGAGTCCATCACTACCAGGCTGCCTCCATTATTGGCAGGTCTGATGGTGATGGAATGATCATTCCTTAACCCAGTTAAAGCTCTCCTCTGACCAAAGGTTAAATTCCCTTTAGTCCTGTTTCTTTTATCCTTAATGTCCATTTCATGTAGATCATTCTCTACCAATTTACTAAAAGCAGCCACTAAAGGTGGAATCCCTGGAACATAAACACTAGGTTTCTTAAACTATTCAGGTTTAGACACATCACAACTATTGGAAAACTCTAATTTAAGGCACAAGTTTCTTACAAACAGTCTAAAATTCACTATGGTGTCTGCGATATTACTGGTACTGGTTGGAACAAACGTCGATCCTTTAGATAAGACTATTAATTCATCTAGAGAAAGTCTGCGAGATGATATATTATAAACTAATGAGTCAAGGTCCTCTCCCACATTTTCTTGAGATTCTGATTGGTTTGAAAATCTGCTAACAGTTTCCTTTTCTGCCTACCTCTGCTCAACGACCTTGTTCTCCCCGCTCCCCTGGACACAGCAGAGATGGGGAAAGGGCGCTGAGTAATGTCACCATCAGTCCCACTGGACTCACCAATATGTGGATCAACTACATTACTGTTTGTTTCCTCCTCACTACTAATTCTGCAGTCTGTCCACTTGAATTAACATTTATATTTCTATCAGTCCCCATAAACACAACACTCTCTCATGCTGTGTTCACACCTCCATCTACACCTAATTCTCTCACAGTCATCCTACTATCACTGTGGTCCTTAACATTAGATGGCCCCTTAAAACTGTTTACAGTTTCAGTGTGAACAACATTTCTTTGAGAGTTGTGTGGTTCTCCCACACCTACAATATCAGAGTCTCTAGGCACAGTTTGTCTGTTAACATCATCACTGTTATTATGATTATGAAAGTCCATTCTGGGCCATGTAAAGTCATGGCCCAGCTGAAAATCTTCAATGTCCCTCCTCAGCATGCTCCGTTTCTGGACAAGCAGCCGCTTCTCAAATAACAACACATTGTCCAGTAACATTTCAATTGCTCCATCCACTATAATTTTCGGAAAACGTTCATACAACAGCCTTTGTTGATTAATAATGTCTGTACGCAAACTGTCCTCCTCGGGTATAAAAAACTCATTGAGTAAAGTCATATATTTGAGGCTTGCCTCTATATTCAATTGCTGCCATTTGAACAGTAAATCTGGAAACAATGTCCCGGTTGCCAACATCTTCAACATTCTTAGGCCCCTCTGTATAATCCTGCGATGGATGCAGACTTCAAAGTGCTGCCTTTGAGTTTGTAGCCTCTTCAATTTCAAGAAATCTGCTTCCAACTTATCTACTGCCGACCACAGCATCACTCGATCAAAAGGCTCCATGGACGCATCACTGACGTCATCATTGGCTGCCTCATAGAACATCAGGGGATTAACAGTCCCAGCTATACAGCTCAAAAAACGATCCAGATCAGGAACATTGTCTTTATCCTTATTAGGTACATAAGGTAGCTCAACCGCACCATCATCCCTTCCAGCCATGTCTCCATGGGTACACCAGCAGCAACAGAGAATAATCCACAAGAACGTTGTCACCCAAGGAGTAAATGCCCCGTACGTCAAATGCAATCCAGTAACCAGTAAAATAGTAATGACAAGGTGTCGGGATGAACAAAGGCTGCTGCTATATAAACTCATCCAATAAAAAACAGTATCTTCCTTAAAATCTTGCTTTATTCAGAAAACAGGAACAGTGGTAAGCACTTTCACCCTGATAGGGCTTCCTCAGACCATATACAAACATACACAGCCATTCATAATTATAATGAGAAAAAGGCGCCAAATTAAAAATCCATTCAATTAATTAAAGAGACAGCTTGCTACGAAGCAAAATATATGACACGAATGAACACATTAATACATACATAAAATATGTGTACAACTATATAAACTTATTAATACACAAATTCATTAAAAACATCATAAATGTCTAAAACAGTATTAAAATGCTAGAAAAATAATTTATAACATAAGCGAAATGCTAACTCCTAAGCTTAATCGCCCCCTTAAAACATAATCCATAAAATCCACCACAATAAAGCATGTCTATGGAAATAAAACTGATTCCTATTTCTGACCCCCTCACACAACCCCAGTAACTAAAGGTACTATTACAGAAAAAAACAATGAATACAACACTACTATCTCAGCCCTTTTGATTTCAGAAAGAGCTTCAGTGGTATCTTATCATTTAGACCTGGGAGGGTGTCAGCCCTCAACCTAATGATCCACTTCGCTTCTTGCGTCTCAGTTCTATCCCTTATATCCCCTCCTCTGAAATTGCAGGGGACAACTTCCATCACTCTGAAACTAAATTCATGTGTATCATCAGTGCAACTGATGTGTTTAGATAAGGCGTTAACAGTGGATCTAATCCTGATTTGATAAAGATGTTCCCTAATTCTGTCCCTTAGCCTTCTGTCCGTCTTTCCAACATAGAATGCCCTGCATACTGAACAGGATGCCAGGTATACCACATGTTCTAACATACAGCTGGCTGTGACTTTAAACTCATATCTCATACCATTATTAGGATGTATAAAGGTAGTGCTGGAATCAATGTATCTACAAAAATTACATTGATTGCAGGGTAATGTCCCTATCTGCTCATGGCCACCTCTAGTCTGTTTGGGATGACACAGTAACATCTTTAAATTGGGTTTCTTCTTATACACAAACTGTGGAGTTTTCCCTATTACCTCTTTAATATTAGGATCCACTGTCAACACCTCCCAGTGCTTTCTAATTGCATCCTTGATATTCCCCGCATCCTGAGTATAAAACAATGGGACCCTGATCTTAACACCTCGATTGGGTGCAGCTACAATCTCATGCTGATCACTCTTTACCTCATCTCCAACTAAGTCTGAAAAATATGGACTAGCTGTACCCACTCTTAATGCTGAAAGGCCAGACATACCTTTCACCATATCTTCCTCTTTATAAGCTCTTTCCCTAAATCTATTACATAAATCGTTGAGTGCAGTATCAAAACCTTCATCTGAGGGATTATACCGTGAGGCTCTCAAGACTGACATACAGCTACTACTACTTCTCCTTTCTCCAAGAAGACACCGCCTGTATTTATTCCCAGCTGACCACCTTGAAGCCACAAAATTGTATTTTTGCTAAACATTCCCACATTGTCATATCTTGGAAACTGCATCCCAGGCATATACTGGTTAGAACGCTAATGTTAACCAGTCATAAGCTTTCACATGACAGTAAGAAATTCCTCTCTCAGTGCATGTTTATTGAGATATTTACAACTATAAAACACATGCTTAATTGTATGATTAGCAATACAAACAGCACTGAATATCTTTTAAGATGTGTAACTTACAGTGCAAATGTCAGACAGTTTTATTCAACAACAGCTACAGTTTTGGCTGATGCAATGCAATAGTTTGTAAAGCACTTGTTTTTTGAAGTATTAAATACATATGGAAATAGTGCTTATTTTCATAATCACCAGAAACAATTAGCAATATCTCCAGCAGGGAGTGATATAAATGGACACTGACAAATAATTTTCCTGTCTTCCACCATGATATTTCACACCATGCCACTCAATGGCATGCAGATGTCTTAATATGAACAAATATGAACATAAGAATAATAAATGAAAACAATGATTCATTTCCACTGCAGGACATCCTACATTAACAATATTAGTGTCATTCTGTTAATAAATCTTTGTCCTTTTTAATACCAAATATTATTAGCTGGTAAGTTACTTAGTTAAGAAGCCAGACCCAAAAAAAGATCTAGATACCATAAAAAGCTATGAGCATTAACTGGAAGTCTACAAAAGAGACACTATAGGCTTGAGCAAGCTAGAAGACTCAGCATATGATGACTATATATCAAAATAATGTAATAAACTTTTTCAAAATAAAAAAGCTTGACTCTAAATAAGAAGTTATATTAGTCATCACACCATATAACTGGTAATGTGTACTGTAATTGTGGAGATATTAGGCTTAGAATATTCAAAGAGCATCTTTTTTTCTTTTTCAGTTTGTATCTATCTATATATATATATATATATATATATATATATATATATATATATATATATATATATATATATACATATATGGCATCCGTCAATATGTTCGAAGTTTCACTACTTCGAACCCCACCTCACCGGGTCCACTTGTTCAAAGTAGCGAAACTTTGAAAATTGACTTCGGCAGTCACACTACAGCGCAGAATGGGAATATTCCAATTTCCCAGCTGTAGTGCGATCTCGGATTTGGTATATTTATTACATTATTTTGATATATAGTCATCATACATGAGGGGTGTAGGGGGGCTTCCCCACTGCAAAAACATGTTTTAGTGGGGTTTTTTTTGTGTGTAGCCCAGGGAACTAGACTTCAGAGAAAGTGCACTTTCGTTTAAGTGGACTTTCGCTGAAGTGTATGGTCTACTGCTCTATTTCGAAGAAGTGTATTTTCGATGTAGAGCAGTAGACCCAGATATATATATATATATATATATATATATATATATATATATATATATATATATATATAGTTATATATTGTTGACCTTCTACCCCATCTTTTATTACCATTTCCCACAATACTGACATCATTTAATTCAGTACTTTTTTTCCTCACTCTTACCACTTCTTTTCTTGTCATTATAACACTCTTTATTTTTTCAAAGACATACTCTTCCTATACCCCTGCCTTGCACTCTTACTTTTCTGTTACACTCCCTACCTCCTTCTATTATACAATTCCTTCCTCTGTCTGTTCACTACAATAAGTCTGCCTGATATTAAATTAGCTGATACATTATTCTGCTTTGCCTCTGCTAAATATAATGCACCAACATCCCCCTAGTCACCACATGTCTAACTTCTGTTACTCCAGTTTTCATTCTGTGCCTTTGTTACACTGTCACTAAGCAGGCTTTGTTTATTGTTGCTTTGATTGCTCTTACCTTGTAGAATACTCCATTTAATGATTATAAGACAGAGTTCACAACTGATTAATTCCTCTTCTTTGCATACTGATATAATGAACTTGTACATTCACTGGTTAGACATACTTCACTGCTGCTCTTGTTCATGCTTAAAATATGCTAATAATGATGGAAAAGAAGATCAAAGTACATTTCTTAGTATGTAAACATTCAAGTTTAACTTTATTATGTGTTTTAAATAAAAATAAACATACCTATGATAAATGAGACACTGTCATTACTAAATAGATACTTATCTGATGCAAACACTATAGCAAGACAAGGGATGCAAAATAACACCTAAAAATATTAAAAAAAACTGAAAAGATAAACTGCCAAAAAATAAAATCAGGTATATTTTCCAAATGTGTAGTCATCTTCTCAACAGAATTACAACAATTTGCCTTAAAAATTCATCATACAAATCAGGAACAGTCTATGACAAGTCCAATTTTTTTCTTTCTCTCAAAATTTGAAGACTAGACTCCTATGACTAGAGAGGAAATTCACCACCAAACATTGAAAGGCCGTCATGATCCATGCTGGCATGCCACATCTATCTAGGAGCAACACAAAAACTGAAAAGTCTGAAATTAAACAATTCAATGACACCATTAGAACACAGACAGAGGATCAGCATTAGGAGTTCAGTTTACAGGAAAAGTAGTTCAGCAGTAGATGAGCAGTGAGCAAAAAAACTATACCACTATTCCAGAAAGAATCACAGATTCTGCCAAAAGCAAACGGAACTCCTTGATATAAAAGTTGTAAGCCAACTTAAAACCAACAGTTCAACAAAAGATCAAGCAAGTGCTAAATTCAAAGCACTACAATAGAATGTGACAGTTACTGGAAACAAACTATTAAATGATGAAAGCTCTACCATACCACCTCTAAAAAGAGTAACAGGTAATAAAGCTTTCAAACACATCAAGATTCAATCAGTCCAAACAAACAGTCTTTGCCAGCAGAAACTAGGACCGACAAAATGGAAGAGATTTGTCCTGGGCAGTCAGCTGCCACTGTCTTGAACATAACAAGTGGATTTATGCATTTATGAATTTCTTCAGTGGTTGCTTTCTTACTGTTAAAGCATTTTTAATGTTCTTCATTGCCATAGCTTTCCATGTATATTTTTTAATCACTTATGATTCATAATTACCATGGTTCTCCATGTTGTACATTCCCATGTTTCTATTCATTATTGTGCTAGATTTATTTGTAATTAAAATTTTTAAGTCTTTTTTCCGGGATCGCCACAGTAAATGGAGCCTGCCCAAATGTCCTCCCAGTAGCTATATTCTGAGATCTACTTATCATGCCAAACTCCCTATTGTGACCAAACCTACCCTGCAAAGGAACCTCAGTTCTGCCACCATATTAATATCTGATTCTGTTTCTATCCCAGTGCTTATGCTCATAGGTGAGGATAACATATACAATGACTAGTAAGCTGAAAGTTTCAGCCCAAGTTTTATTTCTTCTTTTACAACTTCGTTTTGGCACAATACCTTTAATATTACAGTACCTTCAATACTGCACCAGCTGTAGTCAGCCACTTGTCAGACTCCCAGACCCCTATCTTCACTTGTGCACAAGATCCCAAAGCATAGGTTCATAGGTAAGTGCTAGACTAGCTGCCCTTGTGGACCATTTTAAACCTAGCCAGTTTCCCTTCTTTATGCTCAACTTAACCTATTACATTTGGATAGAGATCAGCCTTACTCATCCCATGGTTAATAATTATATATTACCCCTAATGAGAAAACTATGTGGATGGAGAGTCTGTTCCAGAGCAGTGGCAACCTCTGTGAGACATACCCACCCTCCAAACCAATATGTTGATGTTGCAGAAAAGGTTTAGATGCAAAGACTGATTATGCTATTTAACTTGCTGATTTGCAGTAAATCCATCAGTATTGAGTTGGAGGATGCCTTGTATGCCAGACACAGGTCACCTCTTAGTAGTCTGCAGGATAACAAGTATAGTGACAGGATTTTGAGTTGGTACATATAAGACATGTTGTTTAGGCATTGTATACATTTAGTAAGGTATCTCTGTGGGCATTCCAGCTGTTGCATGTGTCTGAAAAGATACATGCCAAAGGGGGCATTATTGTTCAGTGACTGGTTTAATGAGGGTTGAGTAAAGGGGGCAATGACATCCCTGGATCTAGAGACAATCCTTTTGTTTATAAGCTGTGCAATATAGAAGGTCTTTATTACAACAATGGACACATGCTGGTCAAAAGTTAGGTCGCTGTCAGCATAAGTTCCCAAATCTTGAACAACTGGGTCAGCTCTAGTTCCCTGGGGTAGATGACTCCTCAAAGGATACGGTAGTAATGTATTTTTTGGCATTTAGTTTCAGTCCATGGTTATGGCAGCAGTTATTTATTTGGGACAATCCTTTTTAGACATTTAACTTCCACCATGTAAGGTAGCTGCTGCACCTCTCCAAAAGGGAACAATTGGCTGTATCCTGTGAGGCAACCATGGCCTCTGACTTGGACATGCTTATTTTCTTCCCGGTTGCTTTGGGCTTAGCAATAAACTTTCCAGGTGCTCAGTGGAAAGCACAGTCACTTGAGACTATGAGGACACTATCATTTGTGCACAACAACAAAAAATATGCAGACCTCACATCCCTATCCGCTTATTCACTAAGCCTTCCCTGTCTATGAAAATCACAAACTGGAGACACAACCAACAGAGTTCTACACTAAATGCACTTGTCTTAACACCATGAATGCATACTCAATAGTCACTCTTCAAATACAGGGAAAATGG
This sequence comes from Protopterus annectens, assembly GCF_019279795.1. NCBI lineage: Eukaryota > Metazoa > Chordata > Ceratodontiformes > Protopteridae > Protopterus > Protopterus annectens. The sequence continues at coordinate 902,762,565 of NC_056730.1, forward strand.
CACATAACACTGGCCTTAGATCCCCATACTGTTCTAACATCTTCCACAAGACATGTTGTAAAAGGTAAAATACCTTTTTTAGGTCCACAAAACACATACTGACAGTATTGGCAAATGTATGTGACACATCCAGTATCTGTGCAAGTGAATAATAGTTTCTGCTGTGTTTCCAGGTTAGTACAGAATCTATTTATTGGTCTTGAGACAAAAGCTTGACTGCTGGATGGAGGCTTCTTAACAACACCCTACCGCATGCATTTTCACAGAGGTTGAGGATTATTATCCCTTCACAACTGGAGTGCAGCCTCTTTTCTCTCTTTTAGAAAATGGAGACAGACACTTTATATTTCTAGGACAGTGGTATTGTCACAGACTTCAACAAACCATGGAAAAGCTACCTTAACCACAACACTCCAACAGTTTTCAATGTCTTTAGCATTTCCAATTGAAACTCACATTGATAGGGAGAAAATAACAAATAATAATAAGATGCACATAGGTGGATTATATCCTATGCAAGAGGGCCAGTGTGAATGAGATTGGAGACTGTAAAGTGGGGACAGGGGAAAGTGTAGTTAGGCAGCATAGAATGGTGGTCTGTAGGATGATGTTGGTGATCAAGAAGAGGAAGACAAGTGTGAGAGCAGTGCCAAGGATCAAATGGTGGAAGTTGAAAAAGGGTGATTGTGAGGTGGAGTTCAGGGAAGAGTTAAAACAGGCACTGGGGGGCAGTGAAGAGTTACCAAATAGCTGGGTAACTACAGCAGAGATGGTAATGGAGACTGATAGAAAGGTGCTTGGTGTGACATCTGGACAGAGGAAGGAGGACAAGGAGACCTGGTGGTGGAATGAGGAAGTACAGGAGAGTATACAGAGTAAGAGGCTGGTGAAGAAGAAGTGGGATTGTCAAAGAGATGAAGAAAGTAGACAGGAGTATAAGGAGATGAGGAGCATGGCAATGAGAGAGGTGGTGAAGGCTAAGGATAAAGCATATGGAGAGTTGTATGAAATGTTTGACACTAAAGAGGGAGAAAAGGACCTGTACCAATTGGCTAGACAGAGGGACCAAGCTGGGAAAGATGTGCAGCAGGTAAGGGTGATAAAAGATAGTGAGGGAAACATACTCACAAGTGAGGAGAGTGTGTTGAGCAGATGGAAAGAGTACTTTGAGGGGCTGATGAATGAAGAGAATGAGAGAGAGAGAGAGAGAGAGAGAGAAGGTCAGGTGATGTGGGGATAGTGAATCAGGAAGTGAAACAGATTAGCAAGGAGGAAGTACGGACAGCTATGAAGAGGATGAAGAATGGAAAGGCTGTTGGTCCAGATGACATACCAATAGAAGCATGGAGGTGCTTAGGAGAAATGGCAGTGGAGTTTTTAACCAGATTGTTTAATGAAATCTTGTAAAGTCAGAGGATGCCTGAGGAGTGGCGAAAAAGTGTTTTGGTACCTTTTTTAAAAATAAGGGTGATGTGCAGAGCTGTAGTAACTACAGAGGGATAAAACTCAGTCACAGCTTGAAGTTATGGGAAAGAGTGGTAAAAGCTAGGTTAAGAAAGGAGGTAATGATTAGTGATCAGCAGTATGGTTTCATGCCTGGAAGGAGCACTACAGATGCAATGTTTGCTCTGAGAGTGTTGATGGAGAAATATAGAGAAGGTCAGAAGGAGTTGCATTGTGTCTTTGTGGACTTGGAGAAAGCATATGATAGGGTGTCTAGAGAGGAGTTGTGGTATTGGATGAGGAAGTCAGGAGTGGCAGAAAAGTATGTAAGAGTGGTTCAGGATATGTACGAGGGTAGTGTGACAGTGGTGATGTCTGCAGTGGGAGTGACAGATGCGTTTAAGGTGGAAGTGGGATTACATCAAGGATCAGCTCTGAGCCCTTTCTTATTTGCAATGGTGATGGACAGGTTGACAGATGAGATCAGACAGGAGGCCCCATGGACTATGATGTTTGCAGATGATATTGTGATCTGTAGTGAGAGTAGGGACCAGGTTGAGGAGACCCTGGAGAGGTGGAGATATGCTCTAGAGAGGATAGGAATGAAGGTCAGCAGGACTAAGACAGAATATGTGTGTGTGAATGAGAGGGAGGATAGAGGAATGGTGAGGATGCAGGGAGTAGAGTTGGTGAAGGTGGATGAGTTTAAGTACTTGGGATCAACAGTTCAAAGTAATGGTGAGTGTGGAAGAGAGGTGAAGAAGAGAGTACAGGCAAGGTGGAATGGGTGGAGAAGAGTGTCAGGAGTGATTTGTGACAGACGGGTACCAGTAAGAGTGAAAGGGAAGGTTTAACAGAGGGTAATGAGACCAGCTATGTTGTATGGGTTGGAGACAGTGGCATTAACAAAAAGGCAGGAGTCAGAGCTGGAAGTGGCAGAGTTAAAGATGTTAAGATTTGCACTGGGTGTGACAAGGATGGACAGGATTAGGAATCAGTATATTAGAGGGTCAGCTCAGGTTGGATGGTTTGGAGACAAAGTCAGAGAGGCGAGATTGCATTGGTTTGGACAAGTGCTGAGGAGGGATGCTGGGTATATTGGGAAAAGGATGCTAAGGATGGAGCTGCCAGGTAAGAGGAAAAGAGGAAGGCCTAAGATAAGGTTTATGGATGTGGTGAGAGAGGACATGCAGGTGATTGCTGTGACAGAGCAATATGGAGAGGACAGGAAGAAATGGAAACAGATGATCCGCTGTGGTGATCCCTAACGGTAACAGCCGAAAAAGAAGAAGAAGATTGATAGGGAGAAAAGGTTTAATTGTCTCAGCGAGTAGCAGGCACAATGTTTTCATCAAAATTAAAATACCTTTATAAAGGAATGAGAAGGTATAGAAAGATTGTATTTATCAAGGGAAAGCTTAAGATACAATGTTTCTTCAAGTTTTCCTCCTGTTTCAAAAAATAGGCCAATTTTGATGACTTCTAGTGATGGTTTTAGTGTGAGCAGACACTTTCCCAGTTATTCTACTGATATGTAATAAAATAATATTGTTTTCTGTTTTGAAAGGATTTTGAATTCTTTTGTGAAGTTTGAGAGTGAGAGAATAGTCACTGTGAAGAAATACATCAAAACAAAACAAGCACAAATCTGAAAAAATCCTGTTTCTCCAAAAACATTAGGTATGGTAGCCAACCAGGTGGCAGCTACTAAGGAAGCTGTGATACTGGCAGATGTTGCTTTGAGCGTAAATATAAATAAGTCACATACTAGTAAAGCGGTGCCATGGAAGGATTTGCTGGTGAGTTTTATGGCAATTCAAGTGAGATTGGATAGTTTTATAACTTTCTTAAATAACTGGGATGTGGAAATGGTGGAGACCATCAATTTATATTCTATACCCACTGAACAACAGAAGTCTTAGTTTCTTGCTCTTAGAGGTCCATAGAATGCTTATACCTAGAATGACTGTTGCATGTGGGAGACCTAAGCATAGCTTGGATACATTCAAGTCATTTAAGGTGAATGGTCAATTGCTGACATTGTTGCAATGCCCTACTCATGTTTATCAAATCAGAGATAAAACAATATTATTTTTTGAAAATGACTACAGTTTGCTGACTCATAAAAGAAGGCACCGTTTGGGCTACTGACAAAGGAATGTAAGGTAAAGCAGCTGAATATTCTTATTTTGTATCCAGCATTTTTCATTGTTGATATTCTGAGAAGTTTCAAGAGTTTGGAGGATTCACAGGTGGTGCTCATGGAAATTAGGAATACTGAAAAGCAAGATGGGGGTGTTTTGGATTTTGACTTTGCAAAAGGGAAGAAGGTCACATACTCAGCAGTGAGTAACTGAGAAGAACAGATGATGACTTGTTCATGGATATTGTGAAGATCAATACACTATGGGACATTTTCAATATTCAGACTCTGACTGGTGCAAAAGCAGAGGTTGTTATAAATAGTCAGCTAACCTAGAGGGTAACTGCTGCAAATGCTATTGTGGGACACTGCTTTTTTGGCCTTATTCCATGGGGATTAATTGGTTGATAGAGTGTTTTTATTGATAGCATGTTACACCTTTATGTTTTCAAATGTGAAGGAGTTTTCCTGGCAGGACTGTTTTGAAGGTAGGAAGTTTGTATGATGTATGGATTTCTCTGCTCCATTTTAAACGATGAGGATTGAAATGATGATATGTATACTTCTAACAGTGAAAGGAGTTCAAAACAAGAAACAATGAAATACAGAGGCTTTGTAAATCTTCATGCATGTGGGTGGATATATATTAAAATGTAAATTGATAGACGAATGCCAGTATTTTTATGGGATTTGTACTAATGCTTTTATGATAATGATAACATTGTGTTCCTCTTTTGACATATATGCATATCAGTCATCTAATCTGTTACTAATTTCCAAGATTGCTATACATTAATATGGTAGGTTATAATTGCATTAGATTATATGCATGCATACTTGGGAGCAAGTGAACAGAGAACCTGACAGGAAATGTTGTATTGGACTCATGGCACAATAGCATTTCTTTTTGAAAACAGGACAGTCATGTGTCTGTCTGTAATGCTGTACAAAGTTAATAAAAAAGCTTCAGTGTTTGCTAATAACAGTTTGTGGTGTGTATATGTTGAGTTATCTGAGGCCACAAAGGGTATTATTATTATATGTGTGAATGAATGCATAAAATCAATATTATTGAGAAGGGATGAGCTGTATTTTTTTGACTTAAATGGCCTGACTAATCCAACCAAGTTAGTGCATAATGAGTTACTTGAGAAGTTAGAGACTGTGGGTATCAGGTTTGCATGAAATACATCTGGAGGCACAGGAACATGTGACTTTTGTGAAAGGTGATAAATCAGCTGGTTTGACTCTTTTTTGCAGGACAAATACAGTAGAGGCCACTGGGAACTACACGCTAAGAGTTTAGAGACATAATGAAGGGTTTGATACTATTTAGGGACGGTGTGACTGTTTATGGGGAAACTGAATACAATTATGAGCTCGGAAGAGGTGAAAAGTAGGTCCAGAACTGTTAGATTGCTTAGATTGAGCAGATACATTGGATTCTATTTTGATGTAATGACCCTGCTTGATGTTCTGAAGTTAAATAACTAAGTAATGAACAGTTTACATTTTATTCTCTCAGTGGTAAGTCCAGAGGGGGGGGGGTCTCCATATACATCAATAGTATCCTCACACTGCTCAGATAATCTAGAGCTTTTGTCACTGAAATGCAGACCCTTTTATCTACGGAGGGAATTTAACAGCATCTGCATCACAGCTGTCTACAGTCCTCCCAGTGCTAATTCAAATGAGACAATGACTACATTATACCAGGCTATAAATGAACTGCAAAACCAGAATCCAGACTGTGTTCATGTAGTGGCAGGTAACTTTAATCAGGCCAACTTGAAAACAGTTCTGCCTCACTATTTCCAACATGTAGAGTTTGCAACAATGGGGAGAACACACAGGACAAGGTATACAGTAATGTTAAGCTGGCATTTAAGGCAGTGCCTTGCCCACACCTGGGAAAACTGACCACCTCTCCATATTGTTACTACTAGCATATAAACCATTGCTAACTAGAGGGAGACCAACAGTGAAACAAGTAAGAGTATGGCCAGAGGGTGCAGTCTCAGCACTCCAGGACTGTTTCAAGAGCACAGACTGGAGATGATTCAAGGAGGTGGCTACTAAAAACCAGTGCATCAACCTCGAGGAGTACACCGAGGTGGTGATGGGCTACATCTCAAAACGTATGGATGATGTGACAGTCACCAAAACCATCATCAAATGAGCCAACCAGAAACCCTGGTTGACGAGAGAAGTGTATGAACTACTGAAAGCAAGGAACACAGCCATCAGGTCTGGAGACAGGGAAGCCCTCAGGAAAGCCAGAGCAAATCTAAACAAGTGAGTGAGGGAAGCAAAATGCACCTATGGCAGAAATATCCAGAGCTACTTCTCTGAACAAAAAGACCCCAGGTGCCTATGGCAAGGTATCCAATCCATAAATGACTATAGACCCCTGTCTTTGCAATGTGAGGACAATAAAGAATTCCTAAATAAGCTGAATGTCTACTTCAGCAGATTTGAGGAAGAGAACAGAACAACAGTGAAGAAAATCCCCATTGGCCATAATGAGAAGATGCTTACCCTCAACCCAGCTGATGTCTGTAGGACACTTGGCATTGTTAACCTGAGAAAAGCAGCTGAGCCTGACAACATCCTAGGGCATGTGCTCAGGGACTGCACAGTCTAACTAACAAATGTCCTCATGGATATCTTCAATAACTCTCAAAGTCAGCAAATAGTTCTGAAAAGCTTCAAGGACACGACAATCATCATTCCATTGCCAAAGAAGTCACCATTTTGCCTAAATGATCACCACCCTCTAGCCCTCACCTCCACAGTAATGATGTGCTTTGAAAGGCTGGCCAAGGATGCCATAACATCTGGGCTGCCTACTGATCTTGACCCTCTGCAGTTTGCTTACCGACCAAACTGCTCTATGGCAGATGCCATCTCTCTACCACTCTATCTATCACTGGAACACCCTGAGAATAAAAACACCTATGTGAGGGTACTGTTCATTGACTTCAGCTCTGCTTTTAACACAGTCATCCCTCTTCATCTGGTAATGAAGTTACACCAACTAGGCATCGACACTCTACTTTGTAACTGGATTCTTGACTTTCTCACTGACAGACCTCAGAAAGTGTGTGCAGAAATTAATTCCTCAGATAGCATCACTCTTAACACTGGAGTCCCACAAGGATGTGTACTAAGTCCCTTGGTGTTTACCCTCTTAACACATGATTGTACAGCCAGGTACAATACAAACCACATCATCAAGTTTGCTGATGACACAACGGTGGTGGACCTCATCAGTAACAATGGTGAAACAGTGTATAGGGATGAGGTGGAACAGCTGATTACCTGGTGTGGAAATAACAACTAGGCACTAAACATGAGCAAGACAAAAGAGATAATTGTGCACTACAGGAAAAAATTGCAAGGCACTTCTCCCCTCACCATCAATGGGAAACAGTGGAAAGAGTGTGAAGCACAAAGTTTCTGGCAGTGCACATTGATGAGGACTTGTCTTGGAACATCAATACAAATGCCATAGTCAAGAAAGCACACCAGAGATTGCATATTTTAAGAAGGGTGAGGAGAGTGAATCTCCCATTGACAGTTCTCACTACCTTCTACAGCAGTATTATAGAAAGCATCCGGATGAACAACCTCGAAATTGCTCTACCTCTAAGCACAAATCCCTCCAAAGAGTGGTGAAGACAGCCGATAGGATAATCAAGACCACCTTACCACCTATCCATGACTTGTACTTATCCAGATGTCTCAGCAGGGCTAGAGGAATAATTAAAGACTGCAGTCACCCTGCTTACAGACTGTTCCTGCATCTATTATCCTGAAAACTCTTCCGAAGCATACATTGCAGAACTACGAGATTCAGGAACAGCTTCTTCCCTAATGTCATCAGGCTGCTGAACTCTAGTAACAGCTATGCTCCATGATGGCCATCTGGGTCAGTAGAAACTGTAGATGCCTGTCTCAAATTGTGCATTAACCTGGTTACCAGTCTCATCTAATACTTAGTGCAATATTCACCATGACTGTAACTTATAGGCCATCCAGGGCAGTAGCAATGCAGCAAAATAACTCTTCTTTCAGTGCAATACATGTTGTGAATTCATAAATTAACCATAGTACAATACTCTAATGTCCATAGTGGAATATTCTAATGTTCACAGTGCAATATGCAATGTCTTAACCAAGTACCTGTGCAATACTAAAGTCTCATGCAAGTAAGTGTTCACTGCGAAAAGTGTTAAAATGTGTTTCTAATTATGTGCAGTATTAGTCTATCTAACTGCATGTTTATTATGTAATAGCTTGGTGATATATGTGTAAATGTTAGTGAAAATAGTCTATATGCTGTCTGCACATTGAGTTCAGAGACACAGAATTTCATTCACTTTTTGCACTTATGTGATTTCTGAATGACAACAAAGTTTGCTTTCACTTTGACTTCTGCAAAGGCCTGCTCAAGAAGTGATATAATGGATATAATAGAAGGGCATGCTTATTTGGTTAGGCAGGTTATAACCCACACTATTGTTTTTTTCTTTTGTAGTCCTTATTAAAATGTCATTTGAAATGCAGAGTGCCAAAAAGCTGAAAAAAAACACAAAGAAGAGAGAATCTCGAAAATCGCTCTTCTCTTTTAAACTTCTTTTTGCAGTTAGGGAAAGCCCCCCTACCCCCGGAATTTATATATGCCAATTCCAAGACCACCATACCCTAGAAAAAAGAGAATATTCCAAGAAATGACATCTTGGACTTAATATATATAAGTTAATTATTTCAGTCATTCAGTCTCTTATTTCAGGACTTGCTCTAGCGGGTCCCAAATTTCAAATAGTTAAATTTTTTTTCAGATCATGCACCCCTCCAGTATTTCTTAACTATCATAGACAGGGATTATAACAAGAAACACTGTTTTACAGTGGAGTAGTTGAAGGGGAGATTTTGTTGCATGTGTTAATGAAATAGTGGGTCATGAATTATAAGTGCTGAAGTTGTCTCATGAGCCATACTTCTCTAAGTGGGATACTTTTAAGAAGAACAATATGTAATATTTTGTTAGGCTCTATACGTAATGTTTGGAGAAGATGAAAAGAGTATTGGTACACTGAAGGAAAGCAATTACAGGAACTGCAGGGTTGGTATTTCAGGAATCTAAAAAATTACAAAATGAGGTGCAAAATGCTGAGGAAGGTAGACATTTAATATACAATAAAAATTACAATTTTATAATGAGACTTTGTAGGATAAGCATATTTACAGTTTCCCTTGGCCATCAGAAGTATCTACAGGTATGGCAGAAGCAAAATAAGGCAAGTAGTATAATAATAGGGTTGGGCACCTAGCTGGAGTAGCAGATATCACATGACCATGTACTTGTGGAAGTTTTAGGACATATTAGCAGATGCTGTATGAAAAACAGCTGAGGAAGGATTCGCATAACAATTAAGATCTTCACTTACAAGGCACAGGGTTTGATTCTGAGTTCTGGTTATTGGCTTGGATTTTAATAGTCTGCAAACAGATAGCTTAGCATTTACCTATGAAGCCACAAACCTATGCTGCAGCAACATGAGGAAGAAACAGATGGTTATTTAGATAGGTTGCATTTAAATTTTTGAATGAGCAGGTGGATTTATTGATAAGGTTATTTACACATGAGGGATTGTTGGAGGTTATGACAGAGCATACTGTTAGAAAAATTCTGGGTAGTAATAATATTACAATAGAAGTTTGGAGACTTCATAAGAAAAATGTGCCCTGTGTCTATTAAAGTTGAACAATAAAGTAATTCCAGAAAGAGTCAACCTTAATAGAAACAGGTAAGATGGGTAGTCTTGCTAAAGGAGGGTAATGATGAAATTATATTGTTGTCCTTTAGGCTGATTATTTATATTAAATCATAATTATAAATTGTTTATTTTAGCAACCCACATGACATAGTGGGTCACACAGTCAGTATGATTAAATCAAATTGAACAAACATTTGGTAATATTATGAAAACAGAAAAAGCAATGAAGTTAGCTCAGGGGGATAATGGGGTCTAATAGGGGTAATCTTGCACACTGAAAAGGGATTTTGATATGATGGAGTAGTGTTACCTAAATAAAGTATTGCTTACCCTGAGTTTCTTCTGTGAATTTATGGATATGATTTTTAACCATGCTCAGAAGCCTAGAGGCAAGAGTAAAGATCCATGTGGGTTTATTGATATCTTTTATACTAACTATAGATACCTGCCAGAAATATCCACTGTTCTCTTAGCTTTTTGCAGGTTATTTTTTTCCTTTAGTGGCATGCACCAGACATTCCAAAGTAAGTTGTAGACTGGGACATTAAAAGTTCAAGATTTTGTTATTTGCATATGATGTGTTAATAGACTTAAACTGGAAAGAATGAGATCTATTAAAATTATTTAGAGGCCTTGCTAAATCTGTAGATTGTCATAATACACACTAAATAGTAGTTAAATTAGTGTCAATCAATTATGTCCCTTCTCTATATTTAAAAAGTAGTCATTGATATTATATGTAAAATACTTGGGCATTTGGATAGGGGCATCAGTAGAGTCACCTATGGAGCAGGTTCTGTAGTGTAGTAGTTATCATGTTTGCTTCACACACAGAAGGTCCTGGCTTCTATCCCCACTGAAGCCATTTTTGGGGGGAGGGGGGAGTTTGGCCTGATGCTTAAGATATTTAAATCATAAGCACAAAGTATAGGGCTTGATTTTGACTTTGGGCTATTTGTTAAGCTTAAAATGGCCCTTCAGTGCAGTTAGTCTAGTATTTACCTATAATCCTAAGAATTTATACTAAAACTTATGAAGGGCACTCAAAGAAACTGAAAAATAAATTTAAACATTGGAAGATATTATGATAGCAATGAGATCAAATTGTACAGGCATTGCAATACTTCATAGTTTCATTGCTGTTTCATGTCCTTCAGGCTTTTCCAACTAGTGTTTCTGAATCCTTGTAAGAACAGTTGAAAACATTATGTAAACTTCATACGAGATGGGAGATATTCAGACTGACATGAAAATGTTGATAATGCTGCAGGGACTAGGAAGATTAAATGAACTCAATCTTCCAGTTTATTGTTGTGTTATACAAATAAAAAATGCACTTACTGAATATGGAATATTATATGGCTAGCTGATATCAGTAACCTTGCTTACCAAGTGACAACGTTTGAGTGATGGCTGTGTAGAGATATTTTGTGAAAAAGGCAGCACTGCCCCTCCCATGTGACTACAGACATTAAAGCAGGTTTTAGTAGGGTAGATATACAAATCTGGTTGAAAATATTGGATATTGGCAGAATAAGATGAGAGCATGGATGGGTTGAGGAGTTGGAAAATATGGTAGATAAAAATGATCTTTTGGGAACAGCTTTCATTGTTGGATGATTGGAAGTTATAGGACTGAACAGTTTATAAGTTCATTTTGCAAAATAAATTGAGATTGGAGTATGAGAAGATAGCACAGACTACAAATATATGGTGTTCACTAATCTTATGAAAAATGTAGCTAAAAAGATAATTTTGCAAAATACATTGAACTGAAGAATGACAGTACACTTAGGACTTCAAAATGTTTCAGGTTTACTGATGTGGTGAAAATTCAACCTCTAAAATCGGTGCTTTTTATGCTCAGAAATAGGGGTGAAGCTTCTGTTGTTAAAGGACTTGTGAGTTGTGCACTGAAAGACTATAAGCTGGACAATAAAATATTACGGCAAGAATAGTGATTGATAATGAGTTGTTCACTGAGACATGATTGTACAAGTTGTCAACATAAGTCACTGACTCAAGGAGCTTTAGCATTTGCACTTGGAAGTACTTGCATATGTACTTTTATATCGATCATAGGTTAACTAAATTTTTCATAGCGTAAATCCTAATTGTTGGGATATATCAGATGGAAAAAATGAGACTGGCAACATATTTTTAAACACCTTTATTGAATTATCACTTGTGACATAGACAAGCTTAATTTATATAAAAGTAATATACCATATTAACAATTTCACATTTATAAACATTATACATCACATTTATTATTATTATATATCATATAATTAAACCAACATTACACAAATTGTGCAATTCCTGCCTTCTCCTAAACCTCATTTCTCCTCCTTGAAAAAAAATTCTGCAAGTATTTTCCTGTGATGCCCATTTTTCAATTAAATTTACTCCTACCCATTTCTAAAGATCCCACTTCCTGTTCTTTTACCTCTGTTAAAATATTCACTACTTCAAGTATAGTTGGTTTAGATTTTGATTTGCATTTTCAAGTAATTGCTTTCTGGCAGCCCCCAGAATTAAACTTAATAAGGCCTTATTATGTCTAGACAGTTCAGATCCTGTATCTCAGCCAAAAATATTTCCTTAGTTACATTCATTTGCTCATCCAATATTTCTAACAGATTACTCTGCAGAGAATTTTTAAAGTCTGCCAACTCATTACAGTCTGAGAACATATGTTCCCAGGTTTGTCCACATATTTTGGTCATGTTCTCGACTGAAAACATTTAAAAGAGAATTAGAAAGCCTCATATAGGGACCAATTGGTAGAGAGGTGTAACTAAAGGTGAAAATGTTATTTTTAATATCATTAGGACAAATGCAAAAAAAGGCAATAACTAAAAAGTGGAAAGCTGATATTTCACCGTCTTCTGTTAATGTAGTTCAGTTGATAGGTAAAGTAATGAATAATGAATACAAATCAAACTATGATCAAAAAGCAGTTTGGTTCAGGACAACATAAACAAATAAGTAAACTAATAAAATGAACCAGCAAAGCGGAAAGGTAAAAAACTTGAATAAACACTTAAATAACACAACAACAGTACAATAAATTAGAGGATAATTGCTTTTGTACCTGCTCACGGTGCTTTATCAGATCTTTTAAAAATCTCCTTCTATATCTCTGTCATGGTATTTTGTTAAGCATATACCAGAAATATCAAGGAAAAAGCTCAAAAAAAAAAACTGGTACCCCAAGATGCACCAAATGTAATTACATTTATTATTTCAGCTTTAGTCTACACAATGATTTAAGCCTCATAACCACATAATCATATCAATCAAATGGTTATCACACATACATTCCCTGTATATACATGTCATATTTAATAAATGTAGTCTATGCAAATAGCCACAAATTTATCCACTATCTTTGCTAAATATTATCTCAGCTCAGTATGTTATAAACGTTAATATCACATTTACTCCCCTTAGTTACAGTGTTACATAGTGTCCCTCTGACATACTTTGTTAGTATGTCCATTTTTAGTTGTGTGCATGGTTCAAGAATTGTGAACAGGATTAATTATTATTATTATATCAGTTTCGAAGTATTTATGTTTAAAATGTTTCTTTGCAACATAATCACATTTGATTCCATTAACTGAGCATATTTTCTCCATTTACCCTCCCCTCTTACTTACGTCTGCAGTACTACCATTGCATTCTGTGTACATTGTCTCCATTTCATGTCTCCTGCATCTCAATTCTTGTACTTAACTTGCCCTTATACGCACTTGCTCAAATAATGCATTTGCTTACAGGCAAGCCATTTTGTTAACTTTGAGTGCTTGTGATTTTCTGCCCCGTTTCATTACCAACAACACTGTGCTTGTAAACGTGTAAGTGTGATGAGTTTACACTATATAGTAATAACTGGAAAGGAAGTTATTTTATAATCAGGAACTTGGTTTTATTCTGTATTCCTTACTAAGGCAACATTATACAGAACATTGTCTCATTTCCTCATACCACAGAAAAAGGTTTAGTAGTTATCTCAGGAAAGCAAAATTTCATCCAATGGCATCATCATTATTCAATAGAGCATTTCTGTGTGAAAAATGAGCAGAAATTATTGTAATAGGAATCCCTAGCTATACATGTACATAGCAGATAGGTGGGTGACAACATTGTTACTTAACATTATAGGCATACTAACACAAGTGAATCTAAGGAGTAATGGCTGTAGTTGAACTGACTATCTAAGATCATGAGGTATAGAACACTGCCTGAGTTGCATGTGCCACATGAGACATTGGTTTACATTGTGACAGTGCACATTTGTATGGATGACATCACCAGTGTTTAATATGGTGATGTTCTTCTAAAAAGGAAAGAATGTAGTTGAAGAGCACAGTAACAATGTACAGCCACACATACTATATGTACAAGAAGCCTTCCCTACACAACATGATAGACAAACATACAATCACAGTACTCAGTTATTGCAGGGCCAGATCTCCTGCATATTTAGTTATGTAGTCTAGAGGCACAGCATTAATAGCCAGTGCCACAGTATAAATCAGACTACAACTGTGATATACTTCATTTTGAAACGATGATGTAACCATTGTGTTTCCAAAACTATTGTCTGGGAGTAATAGAAATGTATTGCGTAGTCTTCAGACCAGTGAAAATAAATCTCATAAGTGGAGCTTTACATAAGGGGTGCTGGCACAGAGCCAGTTGTACATGACACTATACACTTTCACACTAGTTAACTAGTGCTGGATTTGAAACCCCTACAATTTAGAGTACACAGTATTAGCTGCGTGAGCCACAGGAGAATTATGACTTTTATAGGGAGAGACTGCACTCATGAAAGGATGACCTCTGCAGTATGTTGTAGTCAACATGTTTGTGGTAAAGGTGGGATAAAAGGATGGGGGAGTCTTCTTCCAGGTTAAATTCTTCCCTTGAGTGGAAGCATATGCAGCATGTCTGATCAGGAAGCTATACGTACCTGACACTGAAGTCACACACACAAGTCTGGCACTCTGAAATTTGAACTTTATATCTAGTTACACAATCTGGAGAACACAATATTAGCCACAGCCATAAGAGAAGTCTGACTTTATAGTGAGAGACTGCACTTATGAAAGTCTAACCTCAGCAGTATTTTGTAGAGAACATGTTTTTGGTAAAAGTAGATTAAGCAGATTAGGGAGTCCTCTCACAACTCTTCTC